>NC_088414.1:36040857-36268357 GCF_034236695.1 Oncorhynchus nerka
CAGGTAGTCCTGGGGCACGGTCCTAGGGCTCAGGTCCTCCGAGAGAGAGAAAGAAAGAGAGAATTAGAGAGAGCATATGTGGGGTGGCCAGTCCTCTTCTGGCTGTGCCACACATAAACTAATGCAGCATAAATACTGGAGGCTGAGACAGGAGGGGTCAGGAGACACTGTGGCCCCATCCGAGGACACCCCCGGACAGGGCCAAACAGGAAGGATATAACCCCACCCACTTTGCCAAAGCACAGCCCCCACACCACTAGAGGGATATCTTCAACCACCAACTTACCATCCTGAGACAAGGCCGAGTATAGCCCACAAAGATCTCCGCCACGGCACAACCCAAGGGGGCGCCAACCCAGACAGGCCGACCACAACAGTGAATCAACCCACCCAGGTGACGCACCCCCAGGGACGGCATGAGAGAGCCCCAGTAAGCCAGTGACTCAGCCCCGTAACAGGGTAGAGGCAGAGAATCCCAGTGGAAAGAGGGGAATCGGCCAGGCAGAGACAGCAAGGGCGGTTCGTTGCTCCAGAGCCTTTCCGTTCACCTTCCCACTCCTGGGCCAGACTACACTCAATCATATGACCCACTGAAGAGATGAGTCTTCAGTAAAGACTTAAAGGTTGAGACCGAGTTTGCGTCTCTGACATGGGTAGGCAGACCGTTCCATAAAAATGGAGCTCTATAGGAGAAAGCCCTGCCTCCAGCTGTTTGCTTAGAAATTCTAGGGACAATTAGGAGGCCTGCGTCTTGTGACCGTAGCGTACGTGTAGGTATGTACGGCAGGACCAAATCAGAGAGATAGGTAGGAGCAAGCCCATGTAATGCTTTGTAGGTTAGCAGTAAAACCTTGAAATCAGCCCTTGCTTTGACAGGAAGCCAGTGTAGAGAGGCTAGCACTGGAGTAATATGATCAAATTTTTTGGTTCTAGTCAGGATTCTAGCAGCCGTATTCAGCACTAACTGAAGTTTATTTAGTGCTTTATCCGGGTAGCCGGAAAATAGAGCATTGCAGTAGTCTAACCTAGAAGTGACAAAAGCATGGATAAATTTTTCTGCATCATTTTTGGACAGAAAGTTTCTGATTTTTGCAATGTTACGTAGATGGAAAAAGCTGTCCTCGAAATGGTCTTGATATGTTCTTCAAAAGAGAGATCAGGGTCCAGAGTAACGCCGAGGTCCTTCACAGTTTTATTTGAGACGACTGTACAACCATTAAGATTAATTGTCAGATTCAACAGAAGATCTCTTTGTTTCTTGGGACCTAGAACAAGCATCTCTGTTTTGTCCGAGTTTAATAGTAGAAAGTTTGCAGCCATCCACTTCCTTATGTCTGAAACACATGCTTCTAGCGAGGGCAATTTTGGGGCTTCACCATGTTTCATTGAAATGTACAGCTGTGTGTCATCCGCATAGCAGTGAAAGTTTACATTATGTTTTCGAATAACATCCCCAAGAGGTAAAATATATAGTGAAAACAATAGTGGTCCTAAAACAGAACCTTGAGGAACACCGAAATTTACAGTTGATTTGTCAGAGGACAAACCATTCACAGAGACAAACTGATATCTTTCCGACAGATAAGATCTAAACCAGGCCAGAACATGTCCGTGTAGACCAATTTGGGTTTCCAATCTCTCCAAAAGAATGTGGTGATCGATGGTATCAAAAGCAGCACTAAGGTCTAGGAGCACGAGGACAGATGCAGAGCCTCGGTCCGTTGCCATTAAAATGTCATTTACCACCTTCACAAGTGCCGTCTCAGTGCTATGATGGGGTCTAAAACCAGACTGAAGCATTTCGTATACATTGTTTGTCTTCAGGAAGGCAGTGAGTTGCTGCGCAACAGCCTTCTAAAATTTTTGAGAGGAATGGAAGATTCGATATAGGCCGATAGTTTTTTATATTTTCTGGGTCAAGGTTTGGCTTTTTCAAGAGAGGCTTTATTACTGCCACTTTTAGTGAGTTTGGTACACATCCAGTGGATAGAGAGCCGTTTATTATGTTCAACATAGGAGGGCCAAGCACAGGAAGCAGCTCTTTCAGTAGTTTAGTTGGAATAGGGTCCAGTATGCAGCTTGAAGGTATAGAGGCCATGATTATTTTCATCATTGTGTCAAGAGATATAGTACTAAAAGACTTGAGCGTCTCTCTTGATCCTAGGTCCTGGCAGAGTTGTGCAGACTCAGGACAACTGAGGTTTGGAGGAATACGCAGGTTTAAAGAGGAGTCCGTAATTTGCTTTCTAATAATCATAATCTTTTCCTCAAAGAAGTTCATGAATTTATCACTGCTAAAGTGAAAGTCATCCTCTCTTGGGGAATGCTGCTTTTAGTTAGCTTTGCGACAGTATCAAAAAGGAATTTCGGATTGTTCTTATTTTCCTCAATTAAGTTAGAAAAATAGGATGATCGAGCAGCAGTAAGGGCTCTTCGGTACTGCACGGTACCGTCCTTCCAAGCTAGTCGGAAGACTTCCAGTTTGGTGTGGCGCCATTTCCGTTCCAATTTTCTGGAAGCTTGCTTCAGAGCTCGGGTATTTTCTGTGTACCAGGGAGCTAGTTTCTTATGAGACATTTTTTTAGTTTTTAGGGGTGCAACTGCATCTAGGGTATTGCGCAAGGTTAAATTGAGATACTCAGTTAGGTGGTTAACGGATTTTTGTCCTCTGGCGTCCTTGGGTAGGCAGAGGGAGTCTGGAAGGGCATCAAGGAATCTTTGTGTTGTCTGTGAATTTATAGCACGACTTTTGATGTTCCTTGGTTGGGGTCTGAGCAGATTATTTGTTGCAATTGCAAACGTAATAAAATGGTGGTCCGATAGTCCAGGATTATGAGGAAAAACATTAAGATCCACAACATTTATTCCATGGGACAAAACTAGGTCCAGCGTATGACTGTGACAGTGAGTGGGTCCAGAGACATGTTGGACAAAACCCACTGAGTCGATGATGGCTCCGAAAGCCTTTTGGAGTGGGTCTGTGGACTTTTCCATGTGAATATTAAAGTCACCAAAGATTAGAATATTATCTGCAATAACTACAAGGTCCGATAGGAATTCAGGGAACTCAGTGAGAAACGCTGTATATGGCCCAGGAGGCCTGTAAACAGTAGCTATAAAAGTGATTGAGTAGGCTGCATAGATTTCATGACTAGAAGCTCAAAAGACGAAAACGTAATTTTTTTTTTTGTAAATTGAAATTTGCTATCGTAAATGTTAGCAACACCTCCGCCTTTGCGGGATGCATGGGGGATATGGTCACTAGTGTAGCCAGGAGGTGAGGCCTCATTTAACACAGTAAATTCATCAGGCTTAAGCCATGTTTCAGTCAGGCCAATCACATCAAGATTATGATCAGTGATTAGTTCATTGACTATAATTGCCTTTGAAGTAAGGGATCTAACATTAAGTAGCCCTATTTTGAGAAGTGAGGTATCATGATCTCTTTCAGTAATGACAGGAATGGAGGTGGTCTTTATCCTAGTGAGATTGCTAAGGCGAACACCGCCATGTTTAGTTTTGCCCAACCTAGGTCGAGGCACAGACACGGTCTCAATGGTGATAGCTGAGCTGACTACACTGACTATGCTAGTGGCAGACTCCACTATGCTGGCAGGCTGGCTAATAGCCTGCTGCCTGGCCTGCACCCTAGCTAGGCCTAAGACCCCTAGACATAACAAGTCAGGTTACAGACAATGTAGCTAGGACCCCTAGATACTGTATAACAAGTCATGTTACAGACCATGTAGCTAGGCCTAAGACCCCTAGACATAATGAGTCAGGTTACAGACAGTGTAGATAGGCCAAAGACCCCTAGACATAACGAGTCAGGATGCAGACCACATTACTAGGCCTAAGACATAACAAGTCATGTTACAGACCATGTAGCTAGGACCCCTAGATACTGTATAACAAGTCATGTTACAGACCATGTAGATAGGCCAAAGACCCCTAGACATAACAAGTCATGTTACAGACCATGTAGCTAGGACCCCTAGATACTGTATAACAAGTCAGGTTACAGACCATGTAGATAGGACCCCTAGATACTGTATAACAAGTCAGGTTACAGACCATGTAGCTAGGACCCCTAGATACTGTATAACAAGTCAGGTTACAGACCATGTAGCTAGGACCCCTAGATACTGTATAACAAGTCAGGTTACAGACCATGTAGCTAGGACCCCTAGATACTGTATAACAAGTCATGTTACAGACCATGTAGATAGGCCAAAGACCCCTAGAGATAATAAGTCAGTTTGCAGACAATATAGATAGGCCAAAGACCCCTAGACATAACGAGTCAGGATACAGACCATGTAGCTAGGACCCCTAGATACTGTATAACAAGTCAGGTTACAGACCATGTAGATAGGCCTGAGACTCCTAGACATAACGAGTCAGGATACAGACCATGTAGCTAGGACCCCTAGATACTGTATAACAAGTCAGGTTACAGACCATGTAGATAGGCCTGAGACTCCTAGACATAACGAGTCAGGTTACAGACCATGTAGATAGGCCTAAGACCCCTAGACATAACGAGTCAGGATACAGACCACATTGCTAGGCCTAAGACAGAACAAGTCATGTTACAGACCATGTAGCTAGGCCAAAGACCCCTAGACATAACAAGTCATGTTACAGATCATGTAGCTAGGACCCCTAGATACTATATAACAAGTCATGTTACAGACCATGTAGCTGGGCCTAAGACCCCTAGACATAACGACTCATGTTATAGACCATGTAGATAGACCTAAGACCTCTAGATACTGTATTACAAGTCATGTTACAGATCATGTAGCTAGGCCTAAGACCCCTAGACATAACGAGTCAGGTTACAGATCATGTAGCTAGGCCTGAGACTCCTAGACATAACAAGTCAGGTTACAGACCATGTAGATAGGCCTAAGACCCCTAGACATAACGAGTCAGGATACAGACCATGTAGATAGGCCAAAGACCCCTAGACATAACGAGTCAGGATACAGACCATGTAGATAGGCCAAAGACCCCTAGACATAATGAGTCAGGATACAGACCATGTAGATAGGCCAAAGACCCGTAGACATAATGAGTCAGGATACAGACCATGTAGCTGGACCCCTAGATACTGTATAACAAGTCATGTTACAGACCATGTAGATAGGCCAAAGACCCCTAGACATAACGAGTCAGGATACAGAGCATGTAGCTAGGACCCCTAGATACTGTTTAACAAGTCATGTTACAGACCATGTAGCTAGGCCTAAGACCCCTAGACATAACGAGTCAGGTTACAGACCATGTAGCTAGGACCCCTAGATACTGTTTAACAAGTCATGTTACAGACCATGTAGATAGGCCAAAGACCCCTAGACATAACGAGTCAGGTTACAGACCATGTAGCTAGGACCCTAGATACTGTATAACAAGTCATGTTACAGACCATGTAGCTAGGCCTAAGACCCCTAGACATAACGAGTCAGGTTACAGACCATGTAGATAGGCCAAAGACCCCTAGACATAACGTGTCAGGATACAGACCATATTACTAGGCCTAAGACATAACAAGTCAGGTTACAGACCATGTAGCTAGGACCCCTAGATACTGTATAACAAGTCATGTTACAGACCATGTAGCTAGGACCCCTAGATACTGTATAACAAGTCATGTTACAGACCATGTAGCTAGGCCAAAGACCCCTAGACATAACGGGTCAGGATACAGACCATGTAGCTAGGACCCCTAGATATTGTATAACAAGTCAGGATACAGACCATGTAGATAGGCCAAAGACCCCTAGACATAACGAGTCAGGTTATAGACCATGTAGCTAGGACCCCTAGACATAACAAGTCAGGATACAGACCATGTAGCTAGGACCCCTAGATACTGTATAACAAGTCATGTTACAGACCATGTAGCTAGGACCCCTAGATACTGTATAACAAGTCATGTTATAGACCATGTAGATAGGCCTAAGACCCCTAGACATAACAAGTCAGGTTACAGACAATGTAGATAGGCCAAAGACCCCTAGACATAATGAGTCAGGATATAGACCATGTAGCTGGACCCCTAGATACTGTTTAACAAATCATGTTACAGATCATGTAGCTAGGACCCCTAGATACTGTATAACAAGTCATGTTATAGACCATGTAGATAGGCCAAAGACCCCTAGACATAACGAGTCAGGATACAGAGCATGTAGCTAGGACCCCTAGATACTGTATAACAAGTCATGTTACAGACCATGTAGCTAGGCCTAAGACCCCTAGACATAACGGGTCAGGTTACAGACCATGTAGCTAGGCCTAAGACCCCTAGACATAACGGGTCAGGTTACAGACCATGTAGCTAGGCCTAAGACCCCTAGACATAACAAGTCAGGATACAGACCATGTAGATAGGCCAAAGACCCCTAGACATAACGAGTCAGGATACAGACCATGTAGATAGGCCAAAGACCCGTAGACATAATGAGTCAGGATACAGACCATGTAGCTAGGACCCTTAGATACTGAATTACAAGTCAGGTTACAGACCACATTGCTAGGCCTAAGACATAACAAGTCAGGTTATAGACCATGTTGCTAGGACCCCTAGATACTGTATAACAAGTCATGTTACAGACCATGTAGCTAGGCCTAAGACCCCTAGACATAACGAGTCAGGTTACAGACCATGTAGCTAGGACCCCTAGATACTGTATAACAAGTCATGTTACAGACCATGTAGCTAGGCCTAAGACCCCTAGACATAACAAGTCAGGGTACAGACCATGTTGCTAGGACCCCTAGATACTGTATAACAAGTCATGTTACAGACCATGTAGCTAGGCCTAAGACCCCTAGACATAACGAGTCAGGTTACAGACCATGTAGCTAGGCCAAAGACCCCTAGACATAACAAGTCAGGATACAGACCACATTACTAGGCCTAAGATATAACAAGTCAGGTTACAGACCACATTGCTAGGCCTAAGACATAACGAGTCAGGTTACAGACCATGTTGCTAGGACCCCTAGATACTGTATAACAAGTCATGTTACAGACCATGTAGCTAGGCCTAAGACCCCTAGACATAACGAGTCAGGTTACAGACCATGTAGCTAGGCCAAAGACCCCTAGACATAACAAGTCAGGATACAGACCACATTACTAGGCCTAAGATATAACAAGTCAGGTTACAGACCACATTGCTAGGCCTAAGACATAACGAGTCAGGTTACAGACCATGTAGATAGGCCAAAGACCCCTAGACATAACAAGTCAGGGTACAGACCATGTAGCTAGGACCCCTAGATACAGTATAACAAGTCATGTTACAGACCATGTAGCTAGGACCCCTAGATACAGTATAACAAGTCAGGTTACAGACCATGTAGCTAGGACCCCTAGATACTGTATAACAAGTCATGTTACAGACCATGTAGATAGGCCTAAGACCCCTAGACATAACGAGTCAGGTTACAGACCATGTAGCTAGGCCTAAGACCCCTAGAGATAACGAGTCAGGATACAGACCATGTAGATAGGCCAAAGACCCCTAGACATAACGAGTCAGGATACAGACCATGTAGCTAGGACCCCTAGATACTGTATAACAAGTCAGGTTACAGACAATGTAGATAGGCCTAAGACCCCTATACATAACGAGTCAGGTTACAGACCATGTAGCTAGGCCAAAGACCCCTAGACATAACGAGTCAGGATACAGACCACATTACTAGGCCTAAGACATAACAAGTCAGGGTACAGACCATGTTGCTAGGACCCCTAGATACTGTATAACAAGTCATGTTACAGACCATGTAGCTAGGCCTAAGACCCCTAGACATAACGAGTCAGGTTACAGACCATGTAGCTAGGCCAAAGACCCCTAGACATAACAAGTCAGGGTACAGACAATGTAGATAGGCCAAAGACCCCTAGACATAACGAGTCAGGGTACAGACAATGTAGATAGGCCAAAGACCCCTAGACATAACGAGTCAGGTTACAGATCATGTAGCTAGGACCCCTAGATACTGTATAACAAGTCATGTTACAGACCATGTAGCTAGGCCTAAGACCCCTAGACATAACGAGTCAGGTTACAGACCATGTAGCTAGGCCTAAGACCCCTAGATACTGAATTAAAAGTCAGATTACAGACCACATTGCTAGGCCTAAGACATAACAAGTCAGGATATAGACCATATAGCTAGGCCTAAGACCCCTAGACATAACGAGTCAGGTTACAGACCATGTAGCTAGGCCTAAGACCCCTAGACATAACGAGTCAGGTTACAGACCATGTAGATAGGCCTAAGACCCCTAGATACTGAATTAAAAGTCAGATTACAGACCACATTGCTAGGCCTAAGACATAACAAGTCATGGATATAGACCATATAACAAGCTAGACCATGGCCTAAGACCCCAGGTTAGACATAACGAGTCAAGGTTACAGACCATAGCTGGGACAAAGACCCCTAGCTCAGGCCTAAGACCCCTAGACATAACGAGTCAGGTTACAGACCATGTAGATAGGACCCTTAGATACTGTATAACAAGTCATGTTACAGACCATGTAGCTAGGACCCCTAGATACTGTATAACAAGTCATATAACAGACCATGTAGCTAGGCCTAAGACCCCATAGACATAGAGAGTCAGGTTATAGACCATGTAGCTAGGCCTAAGACCCCTAGACATAACAAGTCAGGTTACAGACCATGTAGCTAGGACCAGGTTACAGACCATGTAGATACTGACCCCTAGATACTGTAGCTAACAAGTCATGTTACAGACCATGTAGCTAGGACAAAGACCCTAGACTGTATAACAAGTCAGGTTACAGACCATGTAGACATAACAAGTCATGTTGCTAGGCCAAAGACAGACCATGTAGCTGGGCTAGACATAACAAGTCAGGATACAGACCATGTAGATAGGCCAAAGACCCCTAGACATAGGTTACAGACCATGTTGCTGGGACAAAGACCCTAGATACAGGATACAGACCATGTAGCTAGGACCCCTAGATACTGTATCATGTTACAGACCATGTAGCTAGTCAGGTTAAAGACCATGGAGCTTAGCCTAAGACCACTTGACATAGATACTGAATAACAAGTCATGTTACAGACCATGTAGATAGGCCAAAGACCCCTAACATAACAAGTTACAGACCATGTAGCTAGGACCCCTAGACATAACAAGTCAGGTTACAGACCATGTAACTGGACCTAAGACCCCTAAGACATAACATGTCAGGTCACAGACCATGTAGCTGGACCTAAGACCCCTAGACATAATGAGTCAGGTTACAGACCATGTAGCTTGACCTAAGACCCCTAGACATAACGAGTCAGGTTTACAGACCATGTAGCTGGACCTAAGACCCCTAGACATAACGAGTCATGTTTACAGACCATGTAGCTTGACCTAAGACCCCTAGACATAACAAGTCAGGATACAGACCATGTAGATAGGCCAAAGACCCCTAGACATAACGAGTCAGGATATAGACCATGTAGCTTAGCCTAAGACCACTTGACATACCGAGTAAAGTTACAGACCATGTAGCTAGGACCCCGAGACATATCAAGTCAGGTTACAGACCATGTAACTGGACCTAAGACCCCTAAGACATAACATGTCAGGTCACAGACCATGTAGCTGGACCTAAGACCCCTAGACATAATGAGTCAGGTTACAGACCATGTAGCTTGACCTAAGACTCATAGACATAACGAGCGCAGCAAACATAATTGGCTAATTATTGGTTTCATAACATATGGGAGTTAATTGTTAGAGGTTAGCATTGGTAGTGTTCGTCTGGGTGGTTTTTAACGAGTATGGTTCGTAATGTTGTTTGTGCATTTAGTTGAGTGTGTAACAGGGGTTTGTGTCGAGCAAGCATGCTAGGTGAAGTTTGCAGTAGCGCTAGTGTGAGTTTCAGTTTCCTGGATAGCAAGCTGGCTCATAGTTTTGGGCAACAGAAATGTTTGGGGTGGCAGCCAGGAGATTAGTAAATTGTTGGCAGCTGGTAGTCATTTGCTACTGTAGGGCTGATGTTTTTTTTGCTCGTGGGCAGGACCATTTTGTGTTGACCACGTTGGCAATGGTTTTGGTAGCTTAGTTGGCACTGTTGCAGAAATACATTTCCAGGTTTGGAGTCTGGACCCAGCAAATAGGGGACATCCTGGAGGGCATTCGGCGACGTTCCTATTAGTTCCCTTAAGGGTTTCGGTGTGACATTATCCCACTGACGTTGTGAGAACGTTCTCAGTACGTTGCGTGATGGTCCCACGGTAGCGTTCTCTGGGGGACCCTAGCCTTTCTCCTAAACTGACCCAGAAACGTCACAGGGATGGTTAATGATAGGGGCCAGATAGGAAATGTACCCAACTCTGTGGATACACGTGGAGACTCCATCATTAACCAACCCTGTGATCTACTGTTCTAATCCCAGTTTCTATATTTCAACAATGATGTTAAGTAAATTGGTATCTTATTGACTAAGGCTTTATAAAGAGAAACAGAATAATGAAGTGACCTACGTGTTTTTAGCGAAGTCCAACCAACTTTATGATGAAGGAAACAGTGGTGTCAAAACTGTCAGATGTTATAAAACTAAGTGTTCTACGATAAATTGTGTCAAAGGGCTTCAAAACACTGGTAGCTGCATTCATGTATTTAATATCACCATAGTCTATAACAGGAATAAATGTAGACTGAATTATCTGTTTTCTAAAATGTAATGAAAGGCAAGCCCTATTCCTATAGAAGAAGCCCAACTTAATTCTTAATTTCTTCACTAACTCGTCAATATACTTTTTAAAAGACTTTTCATCAATGCAGAAATAAAAAACCTGTCTATTTGTGGAAGAATCACCTTGATGAACTCTTTAGTCATGTCTCAGTTAACCTTGTTTATGGCCTTGTTGTTTATGGCCTTGTTGTTTATGGCCTTGTTGTTTATGGCCTTGTCTACATGTAGCGACATGTTCTTTTAATTATATGAGAAAAGAAGATTCAGTTTTATTTGAAAAGGCAAGCCACACAAAATAAAACAGGCCTATTCATATAATGAATATTAATTTGGAGTGCAGAAATGATTAAATATTAAAGCATTAGACCTTTCACTAAAGGCTTTAGTCATACAAAAGTTATTCTTAAATCCAAACTGGTTCTCTAGCAGATCAGTAAGAATGTCTCTCATGTTCAAGAATAGCCTTTTGCTGTCCCCTGGGGAATGGAGTGTGGAAGTGTATGCTGTATAGTGTTTGTCTATGTCCCTACACTAGCATTGTCCCCATATCATAACATACTCACCTAAGATCCTTGATCCACAGTTAGTGCCAAGGCCTGTAATCTCTCTCAAGAGAATGGAACTCATCACTGCTATGGGGCTTTGGGAGAGTCTTTGTACTTACACCTGGCTGCTGACGGCAAGAATGAAGAAAAAACATTGAAAAAGATTTTACTCGTATTCTGCACTTCAAAACTGGAGAAGACTGGAGATCTAAATTGCATCAGGATTATGTGAATCGAGTTCTTTATTAATGGAACATTCAGACTGGACATAGTTATACATCATGCATACTTTTACTGTTTAGGGGTATTTCTGAAAGCTCGCCAGGATATCAGTACCTCAATAGGTTTGTACTGTTTGACTTGGCAGCAGAGAGAGTATATTGTTAAATCATACAATACTTTAGATATAATGTTTGTATGAATGGCCAAAATCTGACCAGGAGTGTAGCCTATGACCACTACCAGAACAGTGTCATCATACTGAAGAGTGATGTGACAGGAACCCTGACCTGTCTGGTTCAGAATAAAGTTAGCAGCAGCATTCTACTGTTGATATCTCCTTGGCCTGTCTGGTTCAGAATAAAGTTAACAGCAGCAACTCCACTATTGATCTCTCCTTGGCCTGCCCAGGTAATCTCAGGACAGCTAACTTCATTCCCACCTTTTGAATTAAGAGTACAACTCTGTTTCATTTACATGGTCAACAAGTGTTGTGTACTGATGTTTTCTTTCTAGTTGTCTCTTCCCAGTTTCCTTCAGTAGCTGTGACAGTGTCTGTGGCTCTGACTGTTGGAACTCTCACACATCTTGCACTGTTTGTTGGTATTAACCATCTATGCAAGAAACAAAGATCCAGATTTGATACTTCATGTGAAATGTTAGAAGTAATTTAGTTTCACGTCCAGAACATACATTTGAAATGTTGAATAAACATGACATTTTGTTTCATGTCCAGATTGTACTACAGCTTCTATTTTATTTTTCAGAAAGTGTTTACGAGGTTGTTGTTTACGCTGATGTGAAAGTAGGCAAGCAAAGAAATCAAGCAAGGAAGCAGAGGACCCCAACCAGAGATGGTGGAGTATGGACAGATCAAAATGTCTGTGTACCAAGACGTGGCAGGCTGCCCATAGACTGAAGTAGAGGTCGACCGATTAATTGGAATGGCCAATTAATTAGCGCCGATTTCAAGTTTTCATAACAATCGGAAACTGGTATTTTTGGGCGCCGATTTGCCGATTTTTTTTATTTTATTATTATTTTTACACCTTTATTTAACTAGGCAAGTCAGTTAAGAACACATTCTTATTTTCAAACGACGGCCTAGGAGCAGTGGGTTAACTGCCTCGTTCAGGGGCAGAACGACAGATTTTCACCTTGTCAGCTCGGGGGATCCAATCCTGCAACCTTACAGTTAACTAGTCCACCGCAATAACGACCTGCCTCTCTCTCGTTGCACTCCACAAGGAGACTGCATGTTACGCGAATGCAGTAAGCCAAGGTAAGTTGCTAGCTAGCATTAGCATTAAACTTATCTTATAAAAAACAATCAATCATAATCACTAGTTAACTACACATGGTTGATGATATTACTAGATATTATCTAGCGTGTCCTGCGTTGCATATAATCTGACTGAGCATACAAGCATACAAGTATCTAAGTATCTGACTGAGCGGTGATAGGCAGAAGCAGGCGCTTGGGTAAACATTAATTCAAACAGCGCTTTCGTGCGTTTTGCCAGCAGCTCTTCGTTGTGAATCAAACATTGCGCTGTTTGACTTCAAGCCTATCAACTCCCGAGATGAGGCTGGTGTAACCGAAGTGAAATGGCTAGCTAGTTAGCGCGCGCTAATAGCGTTTCAAACGTCACTCGCTCTGAGCCTTCTAGTAGTTGATCCCCTTGCTCTGCATGGGTAAAGTTGCTTCGATGGTGGCTGTTGTCGTTGTGTTGCTGGTTCAAGCCCAGGGAGGAGCGAGGAGAGGGACGGAAGCTATACTGTTACACTGGCAATACTAAAGTGCCTATAAGATCATCCAATAGTCAAAGGTTAATGAAATACAAATGTATAGAGGGAAATAGTCCTATAATTCCTATAATAACTACAACCTAAAAATTCTTACCTGGGAATATTGAAGACTCATGTTAAAAGGAACCACCAGCTTTCATATGTTCTCATGTTCTGAGCAAGGAACTGAAACGTTAGCTTTTACTTTCTTCTCCAACACTTTGTTTTTGGATTATTTAAACCAAATTGAACATGTTTCATTATTTACTTGAGGCTAAATTGATTTTATTGATGTATTATATTAAGTTAAAATAAGTGTTAATTCAGTATTGTTGTAATTGTCATTATTACAAATACATTTTTTTAAATCGTCTGATTAATCGGTATCTGCTTTTTTGGTCCTCCAATAATCGGTATCGGCATTGAAAAATCATAATCGGTTGACCTCTAGACTCAAGGGTAAACATTTTAACCACATGTAGCTTTGTAAAGCAGATATAAGACAAGGGTTGAGTGAACATTATGTGGATGCACTGATTGAGTAGATGAGACAGACCATCAAACTTAAAGACTCGTGTCAAATAAACACATCAAGATGACATCCTGCATCATGTAAGGAATGCTAGGAAGATGCACTGCATGTAGTTTAGAGTTTGTTAACATGAATTACTGTCTCATTTTGTATTGTATATTGTACAATGGTATAAAAAGTGTTCAGTATTTTGTAACTTTTCCTTAAAACCATAATATCAACCTGTCTGTATTTCAATGTTTGAAATGATCCTGACTAGAGTGCTGGCAAGTTAGACCTTCGCTCTCTTGCTAGAGTGAACGCATGTGACCATTTCCTGTAAACTGAGCTGCAATATCATACTGTAAATGTAATGCTTTCTTTCTTTTTAGGCATCCATGTTGTTGCACCAATGTCTATTTGAGATCAAATACTCATTTATAATTGTTATTTAATATATTGTTAATGAGGGGTTTTAAATTAATAAAGGCTTTGTACTTCTTTTACATTGTTTAAAGTATTTAGAGATATTCATGTGTGATTTCTTACATATATTGTTGCAGTGATAACTCTACAAAATTGTATTGGTAAGAGAATAAAAGATAAGACAGAACTGCATATAGTTGTTGTATGTATATAAAAAAAGTTAACTCAAGAAATCAAGTTAACTTAAACACTTTACTTTTTAAGTCAGTGGGGGGTAGTTCATATTTTTAAGATGTTCACTCCACAATGTACTGACTTTTGCGTGATCTGTTATAGAGGTGTAAGGACCACTGGTGAGACATTAGAGATCACCATCATTGTAAAATATTGGACAGTTTGAATGTGAAACTTCAAAGTGCACAATATTTAATTGAGTCACTCCTTTTGAATATAAACCAGACATTGTCTCCCTGTGAAAACAGACTCTACTTATTGATCACACAGTGTACGTACTTTGCAAAAAACGAAATCTCATGCCCTTTTTAATGACATCATACAAATAAATACTTCAAGTATTTAAGGAAACATAACTAGGAAGACACTGATGTTGTAGGAATAGTAACATTATGGGCATTCAGGTTAAAACGTGTGTTTATACTCTGAGTCTAATTATTGACCTTTCTGTTGGTGTCTGGAAGCTATAAATGAAAGGTGTGTCAGCCGACCTCCACATGTCTTAAGATAGAGTGTGAGCACTGAGCGGAGGTCAAACTAACATCACAAACTGTAGTTCAAACTGTTTTCATGTTGTAAAGGAGAGGATTTATGATAGGTATGCAGAGAATATATCATTTCTGAAATACATCTAGAGTATTTGTCATCCATTTCATTCTAGAAAAAGTAAACAATTTTTCTCCACATTTTGGCTTTGGTAAGTTAATTTTGTTCTGAAATCATACACATATATTGCTATTACGTATATTGCTATTACAGATATCAGATATTACAGTATTACTTTTCCTTTTCCTGCTTCTGTACTGCTGACACTTACAGATGGTCCAAAAATCCCTTGTTCTCATCAAACTACATGGTAGTGAATAATACCTCACAATGTGTAATAAGTTACAACTTCTGTTCTTCAAACAGGCACTTGTGGTTGGGAGTTCACACCAAGTAACATATGACATAAAGAAGTGTTCTCTCACTGATACGCAAGTAAGATGTCTTGTCAAAAAGCCTGTCATTCATTTGTAGTGCATCCATCATCATCATCCACTGCTATCTATACCATTTTATAATAACCCTGTAGCTTAATTCACTCTTCTTGTGCAGGCAGAAGAGAAATGATCCCTCTGATAATTGTAGTTCTGGTGGCCACAGCGGCAGCACAAGGTAAGACATTATATTACAAAGATTATAATGGAATCAATTATATTAAACATGAGCTTATCCATGGTAGGATCCAAAACAGAAATTTCAGAAAAATATGATAATTGTTCAAAATGTTCTGTAAATACCAATTGACATTTATTACCTTTAATGGTTAACAAATGTTTAAATCAATAGATCAATGCTGCTATTTTTGTCACCTTTGATACAAATATTTCTTGAAAGCACCTTCAGACATTAATAAATGACTATGTGTGCCTAAAATAATATCTATTCTCCACAGTTAGTGCTACGTTCTGTAATCTCACTGAGGAGAGTGGAAATCATCAATGCTATGGGGCTGTGGGAGAATGTTTGTCCTTACGTCTGACTGCAAACACAGCTGAAGAAAGAATTACATTGAAGAAAGGTGATAATCGTATTCTGAACTTCCAAACTGGAGAAGACTGGAGATCTAAATTGCATCAGGATTATGTGAATCGCTCCGAGTTCTTAAATAACACAACATTCAGGCTGGACAGTGTTATAGAGGATGACTCTGGAGATTACCAATTGGATATATTTAATTCAGAGGGAACACAGTTGCGGAGAGTCAACATGCAACTTGAGATACAAGGTACAGAAGCGTTTTTTATATAGAGAATCATGTATCCTGTAGTAAGGGAGAACATTTTAACTGCCAGTATTATAGTTACAGTATAAAATGTATAATATGATATTAGCATGAATCAGAGATACCAAGAAGCACCATATGAAGGTTCACCAGTGTTTTGTTAGATCATGCTAAGTGGCAGTAAGATGTTTGTGTCTGTCAGCCCCGGTGTCAGAGCCAGTGTTGTCTCACCTCTGTCTGCCTCATGGACAAACTGTGGTCACATGCTCCTCAGAGGGAGATGGTCTTCAGTACAGCTGGACCCTGAATGGCCAGAATCTGACCAGGAGTGTAGCCTATGACCACCACCAGAACAGTGTCATCAAACTGAAGAGTGATGTGACAGGAACTCTGACCTGTATGGTTCAGAATAAAGTTAGCAACAGCAACTCCACTATTCATCTACTGGCCTGCCAAAGTAATGTCAGAACAGTTTCCTTCCCACAATGTAAGAATTCAAATGAACTTGACTTGCCCGATAAGATCATTTTATTGATTGGTTATTGTTGACACTGTTGATTAATCCTACTCTCAGAATTATGTTTGTCTCTTCCCAGTTTTCTCCTCCCAGATTCGTTTTGTAATTGTGACAGTAGGTATAGCTCTAGCTGTTGGAACCCTTGTCCTACTTCTTGCGGTGTTTGTTGGCGTAAACCGTCTCTGTGGGAAACTGAGATTTGGACATACTACTTCAGGTAAAATTATGTCATGTTTGTTTCATGGCCAGAATCGACACCTGCTGTTTTATTGGTCTTCTAACCAGTCTTTCCCCAGGTTGCTCTAATGATGAGGGTGATGCTGTTGTATACACTGAAGTATTCAATACAAGAAAGAGAGAAGTCAACCAGAATGCTACAGAGATGGTGGAGTATGGAGAGATCAAAATGGCTGCCAGTGTTAATGAGGAAGAAAGCCCCAAGAATCAGGGGGACATGGAAATGACAACCAACCAGACATATGACACATCTTTTCTGACAACTTTCGGCAGGACTTAGTAGAAACCAAAAATGTAAGAGTGTATTACTCCCTTGTATATGTTTGTGTTGTCATTTGAGTCTATGAAAATGTGTATTGCTTCAAATCTTGAACTTTTAACCCTTTCAACCATACCTCTTAACCAAACGGAGGGACGTTGGTCTGAAACAACAGATGACTGTTAAATATCTTAATTTTATGATTGTGTGATGTTTACAGTGTTTGGGATCTTTTGCAATATTGTGTTTATATTGTGTTTGCCATCTATTCTCCTTCATTTGCTGCTGACTTGGGATTGTACTTTATGTGGCAATGTCAGAGTGTTAAATGCTAAACGTAGGAGAGAAACATTGATGAACATGATAGCTTAACTTCCTTGCAATATCATACTTTTTAAACTTGAAAAGCTATTTTACAAGGATGTCATCTTATCAGATGTAAATATAATTGAATAAATACATTTGTTTGATCAATAATCCTCCTCAGTTTCTCTTTGAGTAACATCATACACAAACTGCAGCAAAAGTATTCCCACATGAAACAAGTAAACAGCAGATGGTTATGTATTGAAATAGAAAAACACTCACATGAGTATGTACTGTAAATATCCCCAGCATTCATGCCTCACCAGAACTCTTCCTTTAGATGAGTTTACTCAGGTTACAGTAAAGTTAGAAGCAGAAGTGCTTCTTTCAGGAAAGAGTAAAAGGCATCTTGACCTCTGTTCAGACCTGATGCATTCTCAAAACCTCTGTATAGCTTACTCATACGATTGAGGCCCAGTTTAATTGCTTAGATACCTGTCCGCAAATAGAAACATCTCAGTTGTAACCAAACTAGCAATATGTGTTTTTCAGTAGTCAGTTCTTGCAGTGCATGTTCTCAGCAAACAGGGCTGTGGTAAAGGTGGCTATTGGTGAGTATGTTCTGAAAACAGTTTGATGTGTTTCATCAGAATATGGGAAGTTAAACTAGGCCTAGAGTGTAAAATGCATCTCCTGGCCAGCAGGTAATTATTATTATTATTAACAATATGGTTTCGGTGAAGTTCAGTCCTAAACTTGGTCTTTGCACCTGCATTAGAATATATTAAATGGTAGAATATATTAAATATCTGTCAAAGTTAAATAGCAGAAGATAATGTATCATTCAAATAACAGAGAAATGTTCAAATATTATAGCGAAGGGCATACAGTAGGCTAGTGTCCGCACCAACCGAGTCAAGGTCTGTGCTCTGCCAGGAAGCCTTGATAAGCACATCAGGTTCAGGCAATTAAGGTGGTCATCAGTGAGTGTCCCAGCCATGAGGCTTTTAGTTGCTCACAAGTGTCAAAGCTGTGTTGACAGTAGTAGCAGCAGGAACTGTCAGGGCGAGGTAGCTTCCATGGGAGGAAATGATGACTGTGCTTGAATCCAAAAGTGTGGCAAGTGAAGTGTGTGATAACAAATGGAAAATAGTGAAATCAAAGAATGGAACAAAACGAGGAAAAGTTGTAGTAGAAGACAAGGTCCGGTCCAATAATGCATTTCTTATTGGACTGCGTTTTTTTGGACAAGTAGATTCATTTGGGAAATCCATTTGTAATATCGAGGACTGTGAAGAAGGCAGTGGGAAATGTGGATCCAATCAAGGTGACTAAAAGGGCCTTGTGTTGGTTAAATGTTTTGATAAAGAACAGAAGAAGCTGCACTGGACCTGGATAAATTGTCCACGTCAGAAGTAACATGTATTGATCTTCGGAGCAGGGTGCCTGCCAAAGGAGTTATAGCTAGAGTCTCATTGGATGTAGATGATGAGTACCGTAGTCACAAAATCCCAGAAGTGGTCAGTGCACGTCGCCTGACCCATATGCTAAATGGAAGGAAGGAGAAAAGCCTATCGATATTATTGTTATTTGAGGAGACTCTACCTGTATATGTGAAGCTAGGATATGTGCGGTTTGCGGTGAGGGCATTTGTGTCAAAACCGTTATAGTGTGGAAATTGTAAAGGATATGGTCACGTGTCAAATGTTTGCAGACGGGGAAGTATGATATTGAAGAATATGTTAGTGAAAAATGTTGGACCTGTTGTGGGGACCATACTCCGGACTTCCTTGAGTGCCCTGTAAAGGTCAAGGTGTCAAGGATCAGGGCTGCTCAGAGGATCTCCTATGAGTAGGTGGTGAAGAGAGTCGAAGGGGCAAGGGGAAATAGTGTTAAAGACATGGCGTTGGATGCATTGCAAACAGTTGTTTTAAGTATATCGGGTGATCAAATCAAATCAAGTTTTATTGGTCACATACACAGGGTTAGCAGTTGTTAACACAACTGTAGTGAAATGCTTTTCTTCTAGTTCCGGCCGCGCAGTAATATCTAATAAGTAATCTAACAATTTCACAACAACTACCTTACACACACAAGTGTAAAGGAATGATTAAGAATATGTACATATAATACACTGCTCAAAAAAATAAAGGGAATACTGAAACAATACAATGTAACTCCAAGTCAATCACACTCCTGTAAAATCAAACTGTCCACTTAGGAAGCCACACTGACTGACAATAAATGTCACATGCTGTTGTGCAAATGGAATAGACAACAGGTGGAAATTATAGGCAATTAGCAAGACACCCCCAATAAAGGAGTGGTTCTGCAGGTGGTGACCACAGACCACTTCTCAGTTCCTATGCTTCCTGGCTGATGTTTTGGTCACTTTTGAATGCTGGCGCTGCTTTCACTCTAGTGGTAGCATGAGACGGAGTCTACAACCCACACAAGTGGCTCAGGTAGTGCAGCTCATCCAGGATGGTACATCAATGCGAGCTGTGGCAAGAAGGTTTGCTGTGTCTGTCAGCGTAATGTCCAGAACATGGAGGCGCTACCAGGAGACAGGCCAGTACATCAGGAGATGTGGAGGAGGCCCGTAGGAGGGCAACAACACAAGCATCAGGACCACTACCTCCACCTTTGTGCAAGGAGGAGCAGGAGGAGCACTGCCAGAACCCTGCAAAATGACCTCCAGCAGGCCACAAATGTGCATGTGTCTGCTCAAACGGTCAGAAACAGACTCCATGAGGGTGGTATGAGGGCCCGACGTCCACAGGTGGGGGTTGTGCTTACAGCCCAACACCGTGCAGGACGTTTGGCATTTGCCAGAGAACACCAAGATTGGCAAATTCGCCACTGGCACCCTGTGCTCTTCACAGATGAAAGCAGGTTCACACTGAGCACATGTGACAGACGTGACAGAGTCTGAAGATGCCATGGAGAACGTTCTGCTGCCTGCAACATCCTCCAGCATGACCGGTTTGGCAGTGGGTCAGTCATGGTGTGGGGTGGCATTTCTTTGGGGGGCCGCACAGCCCTCCATGTGCTCGCCAGAGGTAGTCTGACTGCCATTAGGTACCGAGATGAGATCCTATGCTGGTGCGGTTGGCTCTGGGTTCCTCCTAATGCAAGACAATGGTAGACCTCATGTGGCTGGAGTGTTTCAGCAGTTCCTGCAAGAGAAAGGCATTGATGCTATGGACTGGCCCGCCCGTTCCCCAGACCTGAATCCAATTGGGCACATCTGGGACATCATGTCTCGCTCCACAGACTGTCCAGGAGTTGGCGGATGCTTTAGTCCAGGTCTGGGAGGAGATCACTCAGGAGACCATCCGCCACCTCATCAGGAGCATGCCCAGGTGTTGTAGTGAGGTCATACAGGCACGTGGAGGCCACACACACTACTGAGCCTCATTTTGACTTGTTTTAAGGACATTACATCAAAGTTGGATCAGCCTGTAGTATGGTTTTCCACTTTTAATTTTGAGTGTGACTCCAAACCCAGACCTCCATGGGTTGATACATTTTATTTCCATTGATAATTTATGTGTGATTTTGTTGTCAGCACATTCAACTATGTAAAGAAAAAAGTATTTAATAAGAATATTTCATTCATTCAGATCTAGGATGTGTTATTTTAGTGTTCCCTTTATTTTTTTGAGCCGTGTATATGGATGAGCGATGGCTGAACGACATAGGCAAGATGCAGTAGATGGTATAGAGTACAGTATATACATAGGCAAGATGCAGTAGATGGTATAGAGTACAGTATATATATGGATGAGAGATGGCTGAACGCCATAGGCAAGATGCAGTAGATGGTATAGAGTACAGTATATACATATGAGATGAGTAATGTATGGTATGTAAACATTATATAAAGTGGCATTGTTAAAGTGACTAGTTATTACATCCATTTATTAATTATTAAAGTCGCTAGATAATTAGTATTTATGTTGGCAGAAGCCACTCAATGTTAGTGATGGCTGTTTAACAGATGGCTGTTTAACAGTCTGATGGCCTTGAAATAGCAGTGTTTCAGTTTCTCGGCCACAGCTTTGATGTACCTCTACTGACCGTGACTTCTGGATGAAAGCGGGGTGAACAGGCAGTGGCTCGGGTGGTTGTTGTCATTGATAATCTTTTTGGCCTTCCTGTGACATCGGGTGATGCGTTGTGCAGACCTCACTACCCTCTGGAGAGCCTTACGGTTGTGGGCGGAGCAGTTGCCGTACCAGGCGGTGATACAGCCCGCCAGGATGCTCTCGATTGTGCATCTGTAAAAGTTTGTGTGTGTTTTTGGTGACAAGCTAAATTTCTCCAGCCTCCTGAGGTTTAAGAGGCGCTGCTGCTCCTTCTTCACAACGCTGTCTGTGTGGGTGGACCAATTCAGTTTGTCTGTGATGTGTACGCCAAGGAACTTAAAACTTTCTACCTTCTTCACTACTGGCTCACTCTGCTGTTTCCTGAAGTCCACGGTCATCTCCTTTGTTTTGTTGACGTTGAGTGTGAGGTTATTTTCCTGAAACTACACTCCGAGGGCCCTCACCTCCTCCCTGTAGGCCGTATCGTCATTGTTGGTAATCAAGCCTACCACTGTAGGGTCGTCTGCAAACTTGCTGATTGAGTTGGAGGCGTACATGGCCACGCAGTCATGGGTGAACAGGGAGTACAGGAGAGGGCTGAGAGAGCCCCAGTGTTGAGGATCAGCGGGGTGGAGATGTTGTTTCCTACCCTCACCACCTGGAGGCGGCCCGTCATAAAGTCCAGGACCCAGTTGCACAGGGCTGGGTCGAGACACAGGGTCTCGAGCTTAATTACGAGTTTGGAGAAAACAATGGTGTTAAATGCTGAGCTGTAATCGATGAACAGCATTCTTACATAGGTATTCCTCTTGTCCAGATGGGTTAGGGCAGTGTGCAGTCTGGTTGCGATTGCGTCATCTGTCGACTTATTGGGGCGGTGAGCAAATTGGAGTGGGTCTAGGGTGTCTGGTAGGGCGGAGGTCATAAGATCCTTGACTAGTCTCTCAAAGCACTTCATGATGACTGAAGTGAGTGCTACGGGGCGATAGTCATTTAGCTCAGTTACCTTAAATTTCCTAGGAACATGAATATTGGTGGCCCTCTTGAAGCATGTGGGAACAGCACACTGGAATAGGGATTGATTGAATATGTCTGTAAACACACCAGCTAGCTGGTCTGCGCATGCTCTGAGGACACGGCTAGGAATGCCATCTGGGACGGTAGCTTTGCCGTCTGGGACGGTTAACACGTTTAAATGTTTTACTCATATTGGCTGCGGTGAAGGAGAGCCCGCATGTTTTGGTAGCGGGCCGTGTCAGTGGCACTGTATTGTCCTCAAAGCGAGCAAAGAAGTTGTTTAGTTTGTCTGGGAGCAAAACATCCGTGTCCGCGACGGGGCTGGTTTTCATTTTGTAGTCCGTGATTGACTGTAGACCCTGCCACATACGTCTCTTGTCTAGGCCGTTGAATTGCGACTCTACTTTTTCTCTATACTGATGCTTAGTTTGTTTGATTGCCTTGCGGAGGGAATAGCTACACTGTTTGTATTCGGTCATGTTTCCGGTCGCCTTGCCATGATTAATAAAAGCAGTGGTTCGCGCTTTCTGTTTTGCGCAAAAGCTGCCATCAAGCCACAGTTTCTGGTTGGGGAAGGATTTAATGGCCACCGTGGGTAACACATCACCGATGCATTTGCTAATAAACTCACTCACCGAATCAGCGTATACTTCAATGTTATTGTCCGAAGCTATCCGGAACATATCCCAGTCCACGTGATCGAAGCAATCTTGAAGCGTGGAATCCGATTGGTCGGACCAGCGTTGAACAGACCTTAGCACGGGCGTTTCCTGTTTTAGTTTCTTTTTATAGGCTGGGAGCAAGGCTGGGAGCAAAATGGAGTCGTCGTCAGATTTGCCGAAAGGAGGGCGAGGGAGGACTTTGTATGCATCACCTAAAATAGAGTAGCAATGATCCAGGGTCTGACCAGCATGGGTTGCGCATTCAATATGCTGCAAAAAAAATTGGGAGCCTTGTTTTCAGATTAGCCTTGTTAAAATCCCCAGCTACAATAAATGCAGCCTCTTGATATGTGGTTTCAAGTTTACATAGAGTCCAATGAAGTTCTTTCAGGGCTATCGGGGTGTCTGCTTGGGGGGGATATACACGGCCGTGATAATATTCTAAGAGAATTCTCTTGGTAGATAATGTTGTCGTCATTTGATCGTAAGGAATTCTAGGTCAGTTGAACAAAAGGACTTGAGTTCCTGTATGTTGTTGTGATCACACCACGACTCGTTAATCATAAGGCATACACCCCCGCCCTTCTTCTTACCAAAGAGATGTTTGTTTCTGTTGGCGCAATGCATGAAGAAACGGGGTGGCTGTACCGACTCTGATAACGTATCCAGAGTGAGCCATGTTTCCGTGAAACAAAGAATGTTACAATCTCTGCTGTCTCTCTGGAAGGCAACCCTTGCTCGAATTTTGTATACCTTGTTGTCAAGAGACTGGACATTGGCAAGTAGTATACTCGAGAGCGGTGGGCGGTGTGCCCGTCTACGGAGCCTGACCAGAAAACGGCTCCGTCTGACCCTTCTGCTGCGCCGTTGTTTTGGGTCGCCCACTGGGATCCGATTCATTGTCCTGGGTGGTGGTCCAAATAGAGGATCCGTTTCAGGAAAGTGGCATTCCTGGTCGTAATGTTGGTAAGTTGACGTTGCTCTTTTTTCCAATAGTTCCTCCAGGCTGTATGTAATAAGATTTCCTGGGGTAACAGTGTAAGAAATAATATGTTAAAAAACTAAATACTGCATAGTTTCCTTAGAACGCAAAGCGAGGCATCCATCTCTGTAAGCGCCATACACTCATTGTGAAGAAGGTGGATTCCGTTGCATGTAAAAACAGGTTGATTAATTGTACAGCACAAGTGTCTAAGAAGTCAATGAAGCTAGATATCCTTATAGCTGCAGCAACGATGTTTTTGGGGACCAATACTTTTTATTTTTTATTTGACCTTTATTTAACCAGATAGTCCAGTTGAGAACAAGTTCCCATTTACAACTGTGACCTGGCCAAGATAAAGCAAAGCAGAAATGCTTACTTACGAGCCCTTTCTCAACAATGCAGAGTTAAAAAGGAAATGGTAGCACAATAAAATAACAACATCTACAGTTGAAGTCGGAAGTTTACATACACTTAGCTAAAACTCGTTATTCAACCACTCCACAAATTTATTGTTAATTAACAAACTATAGACAAATTATTTCACTTATAATTCACTGTATCACAATTCCAGCGGGTCAGAAGTTTACATACACTAAGTTGACTGTGCCTTTTAAACAGCTTGGAAAATTCAAAAAAATGATGTCATGGCTTTAGAAGCTTCTAATAGGCTAATTGACATAATTTGAGTCAATAGGAGGTGTACCTGTGGATGTATTTCAAGGCCTACCTTCAGACTCAGTGACTCTTTGCTTGACGTCATGGGAAAATCAAAAGAAATCAGCGAAGACCTCAGAAATAAAATGGTAGACCTCCACAAGTCTGGTTCATCCTTGAGAGCAATTTCCACACGTCTGAAGGTACCACGCTCATCTGTACAAACAATAGTACGCAAGTATAAACACCATGGGACCACGCAGCCATCATACCGCTTGTCACGTTCTGACCTTAGTTCCTTTATTATGTCTTTGTGTTAGTTTGGTCAGGGCGTGAGTTGGGGTGGGTAGTCTATGTTCTTTTGTCTATGTTGTATTTCTGTGTTTGGCCTGGTATGGTACTCAATCAGAGGCAGCTGTTGATCAGCAGCTGTTTATAGCCTGTGTTCCCCATTTTGGTTGTGGGTGATTGTTTTCTGTTTTGTGCGTATTCCTTACAGAACTGTTTCGTTTTCGCTCTTTATTATTTTTGTCATTTCAGTGTTCAGTTTATTTTGTTTATTAAAATGAACACTTACCACGCTGCACCTTGGTCCTCTTGTCCTTCACCAGACTAAAACCGTTACACCGCTCAGGAAGGAGATATGTTCTGTCTCCTAGAGATGAACATACTTTGGTGTGAGAAGGGCAAATCAATCCCTCCCAGAACAACAGCAAACAACCTTGTGAAGATGCTGGAGGAAACAGGTACAAAACGAGTAAAACGAGTAAAACGTAAAACGAGTAAAACGAGTCCTATATATTGACATAACCTGAAAGACCGCTCAGCAAGGAAGAAGCCACTACTCAAAAACCAACATAAAATAGCCAGACTACGGTTTGCAAATGCACATGGGGACAAAGATCGTACTTTTTTGGAGAAATGTCCTCTGCTCTAATGAAACAAAAATATAAATGTTTGGCCATATGACCATTGTTATGTTTGGAGGAAAAAGGGGGAGGCTTGCAAGCCGAAGAACACCATCCCATCCGTGAAGCACGAGGGTGGCAGCATCATGTTGTGGGGGTGCTTTGCTGCAGGAGGGACTGGTGCACTTCATAAAATAAATGGGATCATGAGGAAGTAAAATTATGTGGATAAATTGAAGCAACATCTCAAGACATCAGTCAGGAAGTTTAAGCTTGGTCGCAAATGGGTCTTCCAAATGGACAATGACGCCAAGCATTCTTCCAAAGTTGTTGCAAAATGGCTTAATAAGGACAACAAAGTCAAGGTATTGGAGTGGCCATCACAAAGCCATGACCTCAATTCTATAGAAAATGTGTGGGCAGAACTGAAAAAGCGTGTGCGAGCAAGGAGGCCTACAAACCTGACTCACTTACACCAGCTCTGTCAGGAGGAATGGGCCAAAATTCAAATTCTGGGCAATGCTACTAAATATTAGTTGAGTGTATGTAAACTTCAAACCCACAGGGAATGTGATGAAATAAAAGCTTAAATAAATCATTCTCTTTACTATTATTCAGACATTTCATATTATTAAAATAAAGTAATGATCCTAACTGACCTAAGACAGGTTTTTTTTTATTTCCTTCTTTTTTTTACCCCGTTTTCGTGGTATCCAATTGTTTAGTAGCTACTATCTTGTCTCATGGCATGACACAGCATCCCAAGAACATTCAGGGGACCATGACCATGACCGAAGATCATCCTAAAAATGTCCTCTGGGACCTCCCTGGGACCATCCGAGTTAAGGTAAACCATTTTGTGACATCCAAGGGATGTCCCAACGATTCTATATTGTTTGCAGTGGAGGACTCTGTTTGTGTTAGCAACAGCTAGCCACCTAGCGGTATGATTTGTAGCTTTTGTGCATGGCCTGACAAATTTTGTCTGGTATCTCTGGGCCTTGGAACGCCTGCATGTATTGGTTAGTTAGCAGTGAGCTAGTGGCTAATTGGAACTTCCGTACGTTGGTTTATTGGTTCTGTTTGGTGTAAGGATTTTGACAATGGTCATAGTTGGTCATAGTCATAGTTTGAGCCAGCAGTGTTTTTGCAGAGGTAGAGGATAGTGGGGGGTTTTCTCAAGCTAACGAGGGATCAATTATTTCAGGTGGCAGAAATGCTGTAACCAAACTATCAAAATGTGTTTTTCAGTGGTCCATATTTGTAGTCCATGTTCTCAGCAGACAGAGAGCTGTGGTAAAAGTGGCTAACTGGGGTGACTCGGTTCTGAACATAAGTCTGATGTGCTTCGTCAGAGCGAGGGGAAACCACAGAGGTTATACTAGTGGACCATGCATTGTGTGGCTTAGCAGGTTATTATTGTTTTTTATAAGGTTCAGTCTTATGGTCTGCTCTTTACACTGGTATAAGAATAGGTTAAATATACAGTTCCAGTCATAAGTTTGGACACAAATACTCATTCAACGGTTTTTCTTTATTTGGACTATTTTCTCCAATGTAGAATAATAGTGAAGACATCAAAACTATGAAATAACACATATGGGATCATGTAGTAACCAAAAAAGTCTGTATATTTTGTGTGTGGATATTTTATATTTGAGATTCTTCAAAGTAACCAAAGATGACAGCCTTGATAACAGTTTCGCACACTCTTGGCATTCTCTATGCCAGATTCACCTGGAATGCTTTTCCAACAGTCTTGAAGGAGTTCCCACATATGCTGAGCACTTGTTGGCTGCTTTTCCTTCACTCTGCGGTCCAACTCATCCCAAACCATCTCAATTGGGTTAAGGTCATGTCACGCCTGCTCCCTCCTCCCCTTCCTGGTGCCCGAAGGCGCCAGGCTCTCCAGCATTATGCACTCCTGCAACATCGTTACAAGTATCAGCGTATTATTGGACTCACCTGGACTCAATCTCCTGTTTATTACTTCCCCTATATTTGTCAGTTCCCCATCTCTGTTCCCCACTGCTGCATTAACATTCCTGCCGTTTTGTTACCCGTGTGCTAACGCTGTTCCTGTCTTGTTCCTTGTCTGTTCCTCATTAAATGTTTGACTCCATGTACCTGCTTTTCGACTCCAGTGTCAGTCCTTACAGGTCGGGTGATTGTGGAAGCCAGGTCATCTGATGCAACACTCCATCACTCTCCTTCTTGGTAAAATAGCCCTTACACAACCTGGAGGTGTGTTGGGTCATTGTCTTGTCAAAAATCAAATGATAGCCCCACTAAGCTCAAACCAGATGGGATGGCGGATCGCTGCAGAATTCGGTGGTAGCCATGTTGGTTAAGTGTGCCTTGAATTCTAAATTAATCACAGACAGTGTCACCAGCAAAGCACCCCCACACCATCACACCTCCTCCTCATGCTTCCGGGTGGGAACTACACATGCGGAGATCATCCGTTCACCTACAGTACTCTGCATCTCACAAAGACACAGCGGTTGGAACCAAAAATCTCAAATTTGGACTCATCAGACCAAAGGACAGATTTCCAATGTTCTAATGTCCATTGCTCGTGTTTCTTGACCCAAACAAGTCTCTTCTTTTTATTGGTGTCCTTTGGTAGTGGTTTCATTGCAGTAATTCGACCATGAAGGCCTGATTCATGCAGTTTCTTCTGAACAGTTGATGTTGAGATGTGTCTGTTACCTGAACTCTGTGAAGCATTTATTTGGGCTGCAATTTCTGAGGCTGATAACTCTAATGAAATGATCCTCTGCAGAAGAGGTAACTTTGGTTCTTCCTTTCCTTTGTTCAGCATTTTTTTTGTTTACTACATGATTCCATATGTGTTCATTCATAGTTTGGATGTCTTCACTATTATTCTTCAAGAAAAAGCGTTGAATGAGTAGGTGTGTCCAAACGTTTGACTGGTACTGTAGGTCTAAATAACTGACTAGATAGCATGTTAGAGGCACACGTTCTGCTCCTATGAAATTGTCTTAATTCTTGTGTAGGTCTCGATCTTTCGATTATTATTTTTTTAAACACTTGAAACAGACACTATTTGATATAAAGGACTTTTAAAGAGAGCAGATGGTCACCCATAATTTTGAATTATTGTGCAGGCAGCAGAGGAATGACCCCCCTGGTCATTTTTGTTCTGGTGTTGACAACAGCAGAAGGTAAGACGTTATATTACAGGGTATTATGGTATCTACCTCTTACATGTTTAGCCATGGAAAGAAACAAAATGGTTTTGTACCTCTGAAAATCTAGACATTTAAAAAATAATAATATTGATTATATTTGATGGTCCCTAAATGTACCTACCACAAACATAAATTTAGCAAAAACAAAAAATGGTTTTGTATCTCTGAAAACATAGATTTTCTTCAATGGTCACTAATTGGGATTTCTTATTATTGTGATTGATATTACAATTTATTTATATAATGCTATCTTATTTATTTAACCAGGCAAGTCAGTTAAGAACACATTCTTATTTACAATGACTGCCTACCCCAGCAAAACCCAGTTGACACTGGGCCAATTGTGCGCATCCCTATGGGATTCCCAATCACAGTCGGTTGTGATACAGTCTGGAATCAAACCAGGGTCTGTAATTACGTCCCTAGCACTGAGATGCAGTGCCTTAGACTGCTGCGCCACTTGGGAGCCCTAAATCTTTAAATATAGATGTTTCAGAATAACAAATGTAACATACTAATGATTATTACATGCTGAGTTCTGTAATAATATATATGCTCCACAGTTAGTGCTACGATCTGTAATCTCACTGAGGAGAGTAGAGATCATCAATGTTATGCGGCTCTGGGAGAATCTATGTCATTCCACCTGACTGCAAACACAAGGGAAGAAAAAATTACATTGAAGAAAGGTGATAATCGTATTCTGAACTTCCAAACTGGAGAAGACTGGAGATCTAAACTGCATCAGGATTATGTGAATCGCTCCGAGTTCTTTAATAATGGAACATTCAGACTGGACAGAGTTATAGAAGAAGACAGTGGAGATTACCAATTGGAAACATATAATTCAGAGGGACGAGTGTTGCACAAAGTCAACATGCTACTTGAGATAAAAGGTACATAACCTTTTTTTTGTTTACCAATCATCCTGCATCCATCCTGGTTGTGAGGGAGATCATTGAAAGACCATAATATTGCCAGTGTTTTGTTCGAACATGCTACATGGCAGTAAGGTCTCTGTGTTTGTGTCTGTCAGCCCCGGTGTCAGAGCCAGTGTTGTCTCACCTCTGTCTGCCTCATGGAGAAACCGTGGTCACATGCTCATCAGAGGGAGATGGTCTTCAGTACAGCTGGACCCTGAATGGCCAGAATCTGACCAGGAGTGTAGCCTATGACCACTACCAGAACAGTGTCATCATACTGAAGAGTGATGTGACAGGAACCCTGACCTGTATGGTTCAGAATAAAGTTAGCACCAGCAACTCCACTATTCATCTTCCGGCCTGCCAAGGTAATGTCAGGACAGTTTCATTCCCACTTTGTGACTTGCCTGATTAGATCATTTTTTATGATAAATTGTATATTTATGTGAGCCCAGAAATGGTCTTGCACACATTTTAATTAATTATTCTTACTGAAATCTGTTTCTCTTTTCAGCTTTGTATGAATTTTGCATGAAAAAGTGACCACAAGATCAATGTTTTGACAAGAACCACGTTGTGAGATTGTGGAAATTACTTTAAGTACTGTATCAGATGACTTTCAAAATAGCATAAGTATGACTTTTTCTAAATATTTAATTTAGGTGATATTTTGCAGCATCATACTTTTTTAATTGAACTTTTTTATATAGATGACTCATATCTGATGTACTATACGGAAATAAATGCTGTTTTTTTATAAGTAATCTCCCTCCGTTTCTTTTAAAGTTGGAAGCAGAAGTGCCTCTTTCAGGGAGGAATCAGCATGACCTCTATTCAAAGCAGAAAAACACATCCAGGTATCTCATTTTGCACTATTCCAGTTTACAACCTATTGCTTCAACCTCAGTTGTAGCCAAACTATCAAGATCAAGAGAATGAAACGCCTTCCATTGCATCGTTTATTGTCTTTTCAGAAATAACTGATTTTGAAACATGTAGATAAGAAAATAGGACTGATACTTTGCATTGCAAGTACACTGTTTTAGCAAGCTGTGGTAAAGTGGCTAACTGATGTGAAAATGAAACGGTCTGATGCGCATCAACAGGGCAAGGCAAACTAGGCCCAGAGTGTAAAATGCATTGGGTACTTTAGCAGGTTAGAATTCTATATTTTATATGAAGTGGTTAATGAGTGTGCTTTGCAGAGTAGCTAAAAAAGAAACAGTACAACTTGCATATGAACAGCGTCCCGCAGCCACACCTATTAGTGTTTCTACAGCTCAGTAGCTCTGCCTGGCCTGTGATCAGCCTGCTCTTCATGGAGAGAAGAAGTGTTATTGTGTTGTTGACTGTACGTTTGTTTATCCCATGTGTCACTCTGTGTTATTTTTGTCGCACTGCTTTGCTTTATCTTGGCCAGGTCGCAGTTGTAAATGAGAACTTGTTCTCAACTGGCTTACCTGGTTAAGTAATGGTGAAATAATGTATACATTTTTAAAAGTGAAAACATGAGTAGGACATGGAGGTGAGTTGACATTGTTTACACTGTGCTTAGTTGTAAGCACAAAATATTTTTTTTACATTTCTCTATTCAGTGAGTGAAACTTGTAGAATGTCTGAACCCATATGCTGTGGTTTCATGACTAGTGGGCCATTTCCCCATAGCAGGAAACAGAACTGTCTGAGCGTAATGACAACTACACATTCATTTCATGCCAAACTTTCTAGTTTACAAACATGTCCTCACCCCATACTCTGAGAGTTTTAACATCTACTGGTGGGCTTCCAATGTGGATGATGCTTCTTCACCTCTACATAAGCTATGGTAAGTAGGCTGAATAGTTTTTCTTGATAAGTCCAAAAAATATTTTAAACAATAGTTTTTTGCGCATCTATTTTAAAGCATTGAAATGCTTTATTTTCAGTTGTTGCAGAAGACATCAGAGTAGTTGGACGAGTAGGAAACTCCATATTCCTTCACCCTAAAATGCACTTACACGCCAAGAACTCTGACATAAGATGGAAACATGATAATACAGATATGTCAATAGCTAGAAATGGTACGCTTGTTAATTTAATGGATAGGTGTGAGATCTTTCGAAATGGTTCACTGAAGTTTAATGAAGGACTGAAAAGAGACAGTGGAAATTATACTGTTCATCAATACAGTGAAAATGGAGGCCGTTTATCCGAGCGGCACATTGAGCTCAGTATTCTAGGTGAGTTGTTTGAAATTACTAAAAATTTTGACATCTGCTATAATCTAAAACATCATTTTTCAATTTGTCAGGGAAATTTTAGCACAAGCACACACAGCTATGTTGATTAAAGGGGCAATCTGCAATTCAAACAATAACGGTGTACACCCAGCCATTGTTTTGGTAAACAGCTGAGGGATGGGGCTGTAAAAAATGTATCAACTCTCAAATTCAGACTGAGCTATGGATGCACAATATCAAGATTACTGTATTAACAATGTTTTAAACTATACAGTCTGTTTACAATCACATTGTTTATAAACAATGGAGTAAAACAGGCTTATATATTGGTTTCTGGTGGGGTATTACAGTTGAACTAAGCTCATGAGGCATTTATAAGTAATATTCTTCAAGAATCAATGGGTATATCATTAATTTAAGTCCAAAAATTGATGTACCCACTTGCAAATTGCCCCTTTAACGTACGAATTTGAGTTTTTTTTTATTTTGGCTTTCGTTCATTTATTGACCATGAATGTTAATTTATTTGCTTCATTTTGACTGAAAATAATATTCTCTGTTGTAGCTTGATGATTGACTTTGCACTGTGTGAGTGTATATTTGTGTGACACGATTGATTTACATTTCAGAACCTGTTTCCAAACCAAAGGTGAGAACCTCCTGTACTTTTGATGGGAGAGTTGTTCTGACCTGCTCTGTTGATAAAGGAGACAGAGTTGTGATGATCTGGACCGAGCAGCCATTTGCCTGGACAGGGTCCAATCAGACCCTGAGCTCAGGTCCTGTTCTATTCCTGGACAGCCATACGCCTGGAAAGATGACCTGTGTGGCAATGAACGAAATAAGTGAGGAAGGCTTCAGCCCAGTTGTCCCAACATGCAGAGGTACAGTAACTCCTCATGGACTTTCTGCATACTATTGGTCCAGAACCGTTCTCTCTGGACAGTACAGTAGACCTGCCCATTACTTGTCCTTTAATTGAGTAGCACGGTATGTATTGAATCAAGCTTTGAAGGCACAAATATGAATCAGGGGATAGGGTACTACAGAACACAGTACCTTTTTAAAGATTCATGAATATATTTAGAATTAAACTGTGGCATTTGTTTCGGGAAAAGGTCACAGGTCAGCTGTGGCTGCATTTGGTCTCTTTGCATTTGCACTGACGACACTGGTCGTCGCCATTCTACATTTGAAGAAGAGGCGTCAGAAAAAGAGAAAAGGTCAAAGTCAGACTGAATGTAAGTATCTACTTTATGCGTTTTGTTGCATTTCTATGGAAAATTCACATGGTACATTCAAATGGAACATTTACATGGAAAATTCACATAGAACATTCACAAGGAACATTCACATGGAATATTCACATGGAACATTCACATGGAACATTCACATGGAACATTCACATGGAACATTTACATGGAACATTCACATGGAACATTCACATGGAACATTCACATGGAACATTCACATAGAACATTCACATGGAACATTCACATGGAACATTTACATGGAACATTCACATGGAACATTCACATGGAACATTCACATGGTACATTCACATGGAACATTCACATGGAACATTTACATGGAACATTCACATGGAACATTCACATGGTACATTCACATGGAACATTCACATGGAACATTCACATGGAACATTTACATGGAACATTCACATGGAACATTCACATGGAACATTCACATAGAACATTTACATGGTACATTTACATGGAACATTCACATAGAACATTCACATGGAACATTCACATGGAACATTCACATGGAACATTCACATGGAACATTCACATAGAACATTTACATGGTACATTTACATGGAACATTCACATAGAACATTCACATGGAACATTCACATGGAACATTCACATGGAACATTCACATTGAACATTCACATGGAACATTCACACGGAACATTTACACGGAACATTCACATGTAAAATTCACATGGAACATTCACATGGAACATTCACATAGAAAATTCACATGGAACATTCACATGGAACATTTACATGGAACATCCACATGGAACATTCACATGGAACATTCACATAGAACATTCACATGGAACATTCACATGGAACATTCCATTTCCCAAACTGCACTGTTGTGTGTTTAGATGTGGAGGAGAACAACTACATTGAGATGCGTGGGGATTTATGCAACAAATGGCCACAGGAGGAGACCACAATCCACCTGGACCAAGACACCTCCCATTACGGTAACTCACAGTAGAGAATGACACACAGTACATACCTATAACAGTTTATTAAGTGATAGTTAAGACTTAAAGTTAGTGCATTCATCTTAAGGTGGTTGGTGAGACAACCACATATCACAGTCATTTCATCATAGTTTGTCTACAGTAACAAGTATTTTATTTTAACACCGCTTTCTGATTATGAATGTATATTGTGTACGATGTTGAAATTGTCTTTCCGCAGAATTCTGCAGACCTCTTGCACCTGCTTCCAGCCAGAGAAAGAGACGACTATCACTGGAGTTGAATGATATCTATGTATGAAGAACAATGTGTTAATGGCATTTCAATAGCATCGATTTGTTTTCCAATGTGAAGTATGCAACTACGCACCATAATTACTGATCATTTTTTACAATTCATTATGGTGTATTTCTGCGATAGTTGTATTTTTGTTGCATAGTCGTAGAGCCTAGAGAAGCGACATATAGGGCATTATTTCACCTGTATTTTGATATTGTATCATACCCGTACTGACTTCATTATCAGACTGGACCACTAGGTGGAAGCATTACAGTATGATAAAGAAACAGGGTGACGAGAGGTGAGAAGAAACATCACAGGATTACTGTCATTAATTACATCAATAGTTGTTTCAAAACATATGGACGCTGCTGGGACGACTGTAAATTATTCCATTTCAAACTCTTCTAGTTATTATTGTCTAATGTATGTTCAACTTCAAAATGTCCAGATAAAAGACTCCTGAGTGGCACAGCGGTCTAAGGCACTGTTTCTCAGTGCTAGAGGTGTCACTAGAGACCCTGGTTTGATTCCAGGCTGTATCACAACCGGCTGTTATTGGGAGTCCCATAGGGTGGTGCACAATTAGCAAAGCCTTGTCTGGGTTAGGATTTGGCCGTCATTGTAAATAAGAATTTGTTCTTAACTGACTTTTCTAGATAAATAAATAGTATAGCCAGGGTTCGCTGTTTCTGGATAGCTACCCTCCTGTAGGTTTTCAATCCAAATCTCACTTAGCACACCTGATTCTACTAATTAGCTGGTTGATAATCAGAATCAGGTTAGTTACAACTGGGGTTGGAGTGGAAACCTACAGGAAGGTAGCTGGCTCTCCAGTAACAGGGTTGGAGTGGAAACCTACAGAAGGGTAGCTGGCTCTCCAGTAACAGGGTTGGAGTGGAAACCTACAGGAAGGTAGCTGGCTCTCCAGTAACAGGGTTGGAGTGGAAACCTACAGAAGGGTAGCTAGCTCTCCAGTAACAGGGTTGGAGTGGAAACCTACAGGAAGGTAGCTGGCTCTCCAGTAACAGGGTTGGAGTGGAAACCTACAGGAAGGTAGCTAGCTCTCCAGTAACAGGGTTGGAGTGGAAACCTACAGGAAGGTAGCTAGCTCTCCAGTAACAGGGTTGGAGTGGAAACCTACAGAAGGGTAGCTAGCTCTCCAGTAACAGGGTTGGAGTGGAAACCTACAGGAAGGTAGCTGGCTCTCCAGTAACAGGGTTGGAGTGGAAACCTACAGGAAGGTAGCTAGCTCTCCAGTAACAGGGTTGGAGTGGAAACCTACAGGAAGGTAGCTAGCTCTCCAGTAACAGGGTTGGAGTGGAACCCTACAGGAAGGTAGCTAGCTCTCCAGTAACAGGTTTGGAGTGGAAACCTACAGGAAGGTAGCTAGCTCTCCAGTAACAGGGTTGGAGTGGAAACCTACAGGAAGGTAGCTAGCTCTCCAGTAACAGCGTTGGAGTGGAAACCTACAGGAAGGTAGCTATCTCTCCAGTAACAGGGTTGGAGTGGAAACCTACAGGAAGGTAGCTAGCTCTCCAGTAACAGCGTTGGAGTGGAAACCTACAGGAAGGTAGCTAGCTCTCCAGTAACAGGGTTGGAGTGGAAACCTACAGGAAGGTAGCTAGCTCTCCAGTAACAGGGTTGGAGTGGAAACGTACAGGAAGGTAGCTAGCTCTCCAGTAACAGCGTTGGAGTGGAAACCTACAGGAAGGTAGCTAGCTCTCCAGTAACAGGGTTGGAGTGGAAACCTACAGGAAGGTAGCTAGCTCTCCAGTAACAGCGTTGGAGTGGAAACCTACAGGAAGGTAGCTAGCTCTCCAGTAACAGGGTTGGAGAGCCCTGGCACTACATACTACACTCATTACATTGTTCAAGTCACCAGTCCAGTTTCCTTACAGGTGATGTTAGAATGAAGAATGCAAAAACATGTAAATATACCTACTACAAGTTTTTTTTTTAAGTGTCAAATAAACTACATATGCATACATATAATTGTTATATTTGTACTGTATGAATTACTGTATGAATTGCATAATGTCACCTATCTACAGTATATTGTCAATTCCCCAATTTAATTTACATTTTGGCACACAAAGTGTCATTTAGCAGTGTAGCAATGGCTCTAATCACAAATGTTTTTTTATTGCGGATCTTAGTAAATAGGTACAAGGACTTGTTACAAAGTACGTTTTGAGAAGACCACTTTCTTATCTTCTCAATGTAGTAAAGTACATATTTAGATTTATTTTGAACTAAAATTTATGTTTGGATAGTTTAATTTTTCATTAAATAACTATGTACATAATTAGTGGTTTAACTATTTCACATCAATTGTAATAATGAAAGTAAATTTACTCATTTCAAAACACTTTATCCAATTGTGTTATTCTAAAATTGGTATAAAAAACATTAAGGTATTTCCAATGTATTTCCCTTGATTTTCAATAGACTTGTGTAATAAAGAAGGAAGTATGTCTATTCTGCACAGAATTAAATGATGATCTAATAGGGTGCAGATAATGCTGTAGAAATAGCTAATCGTAAGTTAATAGTAAGTTCCAAATCTCAGGAAATATATTTCTAAATATATGCACGATAAAATAACTACTGAACTGGCTAGTGTTTTGGTAAATAAGCACTCAGTACTCCATTTTAATATATAATTTTTGGTATGATGTAAAAACTAACTAATTATATCCAAAACAATGAATAATGATGTTTATATTTTGGATTGTTACCATTTGGGTTGTCTGCTTTGTAACAGACTGTAAAACCGGATTCCTCTAAGAAGGAAATGGACCTAGAACTCTCCCAGTTCCTCTTACTGTCACATAACAACCAATTAAACCTCATTGGACACCCAAGAGATGCCTGCATCTGTCACAGTAGCCTTACCCACATGTCCAGAAGAAGACACTCTACATCCACATTCTCAGAATGATGCAAATTTAGCAGGGAGAAGGCCAAATTAGCATATCTGGACAGTAGAGATCTGTTGCACAACCTTTAACACTACCTAATGAAGCATTATATTCCCAGGCAGTTATATTCCAACATACATTAAACAAAAATGCAAAACAACAACAACCTCCCGCTACCTGCCTTCCAGGTTTGTAGGTTCAGAGGCAAAAGGTAAGACCATGCAATGGGTACTGGCTGAAGGCAATAACAGGCCCAATCTTTACAACCCACCCACCATGATTAAACTTTCCATAAACTATAGCTTTATGGCCTGGCTTTAGTTAATGATTCAACTGACAGGTGAGAAAGATCGACTGAATGTACATGGCCAAAAGTCTGCATCTTTTACTTCATTTCAACAAAAAATATAAACGCAACATGCAATCATTTCAAACGTTTTACTGAATTACAGTTCATATAAGGAGATCAGTCAATTGAAATCAATTCATTAGGCCATAATATATGAAGTTCACATGACTGGGCAGTGGGGCAGCCATGGGTGGGCCTGGGAGGGCGTAGGCGCACTGGGGAGCCAGGTCCAGACAATAAGAATGAGTTTTCAGAATGAAAATAAGAATTCATTTTCAGAAACTGACCTTATTTCAGACAGAATTACTCCTCAGTTTCATCAGCTGTCAGAGATGCTGATCTCAGACGATCCCACAAGTGAAGAAACCGGATGTGGAAGACCTGGGCTTGTGTGGTAACACATGATCTGCGGTTGTGAGGCCGGTTGGTACTGCCAAATTCTCTAAAACGACGTTGGAGGCAATTTATGGTGGAGAAATTAACACTCAATTCTTTGGCAACAGCTCTGGTGGACATCTCTGCAGTCAGCATGCCAATTTCACGTGTGCTTAAAACTTGAGACATCTGTAGCATTGTGTTGTGTGACAAAACTGCACATTTTAGAGAGAGGCCTTTTATTGTCCCCCAGCAGAAGGTGGACCTGTATAATGATCATGCTGTTTAATCAACTTCTTCATATGCCACACCTATCAGGTGGGTGGATTATCTTGGCAAAGGAGAAATGCTCTCTAACAGATTTGTGCACAAAATTTGAGAGAAATAAGCTGTTTGTGCATTTGGAACATTTTTAGGATCTTTTCTTTCAGCTCATGAAACATGGGACCAACACTTCACATGTCGATTATATTATCATTGCAGTCTGATAAACTCTATTGCCATTATGACGCAACATCACAATTTTACATTAGCCGCAGCAAAACAAAACACATCACATCTGAAATCTTAGTACATTTAAATTGTACGGTGTAAACGCTAATACGATTTGAAAACCACTCAATTATTGTTGGCCACTGTTGGAACGTACTTCTCCTTTTTTAGAGAACAGTGATTACCATACATGGTAGGTATATCTCCTTAACATGCATTTTGTTCTTCTCCTTTTTTAGAGAACAGTGATTACCATACATGGTAGGTATATCTCCTTAACATGCATTTTGTTCTTCTCCTTTTTTAGAGAACAGTGATTACCATACATGGTAGGTATATCTCCTTAACATGCATTTTGTTCTTCTCCTTTTTTAGAGAACAGTGATTACCATACATGGTAGGTATATCTCCTTAACATGCATTTTGTTCTTCTCCTTTTTAGAGAACAGTGATTACCATACATGGTAGTATATCTCCTTAACATGCATTTTGTTCTTCTCCTTTTTAGAGAACAGTGATTACCATACATGGTAGGTATATCTCTTCTCCTAACATGCATTTTGTTCTTCTCCTTTTTTTAGAGAACAGTGATTACCATACATGGTAGGTATATCTCCTTAACATGCATTTTGTTCTTCTCCTTTTTAGAGAACAGTGATTACCATACATGGTAGGTATATCTCCTTAACATGCATTTGTTCTTCTCCTTTTTTAGAGAACAGTGATTACCATACATGGTAGGTATATCTCCTTAACATGCATTTTGTTCTTCTCCTTTTTTAGAACAGTGATTACCATACATGGTAGGTATATCTCCTTAACATGCATTTTGTTCTTCTCCTTTTTTAGAGAACAGTGATTACCATACATGGTAGGTATATCTCCTTAACATGCATTTTGTTCTTCTCCTTTTTAGGTAGAGAACAGTGATTACCATACATGGTAGGTATATCTCCTTAACATGCATTTTGTTCTTCTCCTTTTTTAGAGAACAGTGATTACCATACATGGTAGGTATATCTCCTTAACATGCATTTTGTTCTTCTCCTTTTTTTTAGAGAACAGTGATTACCATACATGGTAGGTATATCTCCTTAACATGCATTTTGTTCTTCTCCTTTTTAGAGAACAGTGATTACCATACATGGTAGGTATATCTCCTTAACATGCATTTTGTTCTTCTCCTTTTTTAGAGAACAGTGATTACCATACATGGTAGGTATATCTCCTTAACATGCATTTTGTTCTTCTCCTTTTTAGAGAACAGTGATTACCATACATGGTAGGTATATCTCCTTAACATGCATTTTGTTCTTCTCCTTTTTTAGAGAACAGTGATTACCATACATGGTAGGTATATCTCCTTAACATGCATTTTGTTCTTCTCCTTTTTTAGAGAACAGTGATTACCATACATGGTAGGTATATCTCCTTAACATGCATTTTGTTCTTCTCCTTTTTTAGAGAACAGTGATTACCATACATGGTAGGTATATCTCCTTAACATGCATTTTGTTCTTCTCCTTTTTTAGAGAACAGTGATTACCATACATGGTAGGTATATCTCCTTAACATGCATTTTGTTCTTCTCCTTTTTAGAGAACAGTGATTACCATACATGGTAGGTATATCTCCTTAACATGCATTTTGTTCTTCTCCTTTTTTAGAGAACAGTGATTACCATACATGGTAGGTATATCTCCTTAACATGCATTTTGTTCTTCTCCTTTTTTAGAGAACAGTGATTACCATACATGGTAGGTATATCTCTCCTTAACATGCATTTTGTTCTTCTCCTTTTTTAGAGAACAGTGATTACCATACATGGTAGGTATATCTCCTTAACATGCATTTTGTTCTTCTCCTTTTTTGATTACCATACATGAGAACAGTGATTACCATACATGGTAGGTATATCTCCTTAACATGCATTTTGTTCTTCTCCTTTTTTAGAGAACAGTGATTACCATACATGGTAGGTATATCTCCTTAACATGCATTTTGTTCTTCTCCTTTTTTAGAGAACAGTGATTACCATACATGGTAGGTATATCTCCTTAACATGCATTTTGTTCTTCTCCTTTTTTAGAGAACAGTGATTACCATACATGGTAGGTATATCTCCTTAACATGCATTTTGTTCTTCTCCTTTTTTAGAGAACAGTGATTACCATACATGGTAGGTATATCTCCTTAACATGCATTTTGTTCTTCTCCTTTTTAGAGAACAGTGATTACCATACATGGTAGGTATATCTCCTTAACATGCATTTTGTTCTTCTCCTTTTTTAGAGAACAGTGATTACCATACATGGTAGGTATATCTCCTTAACATGCATTTTGTTCTTCTCCTTTTTTAGAGAACAGTGATTACCATACATGGTAGGTATATCTCCTTAACATGCATTTTGTTCTTCTCCTTTTTTAGAGAACAGTGATTACCATACATGGTAGGTATATCTCCTTAACATGCATTTTGTTCTTCTCCTTTTTTAGAGAACAGTGATTACCATACATGGTAGGTATATCTCCTTAACATGCATTTGATTACCATACATGGTAGGTATATCTCCTTAACATGCATTCTGTTCTTCTCCTTTTTTAGAGAACAGTGATTACCATACATGGTAGGTATATCTCCTTAACATGCATTTTGTTCTTCTCCTTTTAGAGAACAGTTAGAGAACAGTGATTACCATACATGGTAGGTATATCTCCTTAACATGCATTTTGTTCTTCTCCTTTTTTAGAGAACAGTGATTACCTTCTCCTTTTTTATACATGGTAGGTATATCTCCTTAACATGCATTTTGTTCTTCTCCTTTTTTAGAGAACAGTGATTACCATACATGGTAGGTATATCTCCTTAACATGCATTTTGTTCTTCTCCTTTTTAGAGAACAGTGATTACCATACATGGTAGGTATATCTCCTTAACATGCATTTTGTTCTTCTCCTTTTTTTTTAGAGAACAGTGATTACCATACATGGTAGGTATATCTCCTTAACATGCATTTTGTTCTTCTCCTTTTTAGAGAACAGTGATTACCATACATGGTAGGTATATCTCCTTAACATGCATTTTGTTCTTCTCCTTTTTTAGAGAACAGTGATTACCATACATGGTAGGTATATCTCCTTAACATGCATTTTGTTCTTCTCCTTTTTAGAGAACAGTGATTACCATACTCCTTAACATGCATTTGTTCTTCTCCTTTTTTAGAGAACAGTGATTACCATACATGTAGGTATATCTCCTTAACATGCATTTTGTTCTTCTCCTTTTTTAGAGAACAGTGATTACCATACATGGTAGGTATATCTCCTTAACATGCATTTTGTTCTTCTCCTTTTTTAGAGAACAGTGATTACCATACATGGTAGGTATATCTCCTTAACATGCATTTTGTTCTTCTCCTTTTTTACATGGTAGAGAACAGTGATTACCATACATGGTAGGTATATCTCCTTTGTTCTTCTCCTTTTTTAACATGCATTTTGTTTTGTTCTTCTCCTTTTTAGAGAACAGTGATTACCATACATGGTAGGTATATCTCCTTAACATGCATTTTGTTCTTCTCCTTTTTTAGAGAACAGTGATTACCATACATGGTAGGTATATCTCCTTAACATGCATTTTGTTCTTCTCCTTTTTTAGAGAACAGTGATTACCATACATGGTAGGTATATCTCCTTAACATGTTCTTTTTGTTCTTCTCCTTTTTGTTCTTCTCCTTTTAGAGAACAGTGATTACCATACATGGTAGGTATATCTCCTTAACATGCATTTTGTCTCCTTAACATCTTCTCCTTTTTTTAGGTGGGTATATCTCCTTAACATGCATTTTGTTCTTCTCCTTTTTTAGAGAACAGTGATTACCATACATGGTAGAACAGTGATTAACATGCATTTTGTTCTTCTCCTTTTTAGAGAACAGTGATTACCATACATGGTATATCTCCTTAACATGCATTTTGTTCTTCTCCTTTTTAGAGAACAGTGATTACCATACATGGTAGGTATATCTCCTTAACATGCATTTTGTTCTTCTCCTTTTTTTTAGAGAACAGTGATTACCATACATGGTAGGTATATCTCCTTAACATGCATTTTGTTCTTCTCCTTTTTTTTTTGAGAACAGTGATTACCATACATGGTAGGTATATCTCCTTAACATGCATTTTGTTCTTCTCCTTTTTTAGAGAACAGTGATTACCATACATGGTAGGTATATCTCCTTAACATGCATTTTGTTCTTCTCCTTTTTTAGAGAACAGTGATTACCATACATGGTAGGTATATCTCCTTAACATGCATTTTGTTCTTCTCCTTTTTAGAGAACAGTGATTACCATACATGGTAGGTATATCTCCTTAACATGCATTTTGTTCTTCTCCTTTTTTAGAGAACAGTGATTACCATACATGGTAGGTATATCTCCTTAACATGCATTTTGTTCTTCTCCTTTTTTTAGAGAACAGTGATTACCATACATGGTAGGTATATCTCCTTAACATGCATTTTGTTCTTCTCCTTTTTTAGAGAACAGTGATTACCATACATGGTAGGTATATCTCCTTAACATGCATTTTGTTCTTCTCATTTTGTTCTTTTTTAGAGAACAGTGATTACCATACATGGTAGGTATATCTCCTTAACATGCATTTTGTTCTTCTCCTTTTTATCTCCTTAGAGAACAGTGATTACCATACATGGTAGGTATATCTCCTTAACATGCATTTTGTTCTTCTCCTTTTTTAGAGAACAGTGATTACCATACATGGTAGGTATATCTCCTTAACATGCATTTTGTTCTTCTCCTTTTTTAGAGAACAGTGATTACCATACATGGTAGGTATATCTCCTTAACATGCATTTTGTTCTTCTCCTTTTTTAGAGAACAGTGATTACCATACATGGTAGGTATATCTCCTTAACATGCATTTTGTTCTTCTCCTTTTTTAGAGAACAGTGATTACCATACATGGTAGGTATATCTCCTTAACATGCATTTTGTTCTTCTCCTTTTTTAGAGAACAGTGATTACCATACATGGTAGGTATATCTCCTTAACATGCATTCCATACATGTTATATCTTCATGCATTTTGTTCTTTTTTTAGAGAACAGTGATTACCATACATGGTAGGTATATCTCCTTAACATGCATTTTGTTCTTCTCCTTTTTTAGAAAACAGTGATTACCATACATGGTAGGTATATCTCCTTAACATGCATTTTGTTCTTCTCCTTTTTTAGAGAACAGTGATTACCATACATGGTAGGTATATCTCCTTAACATGCATTTTGTTCTTCTCCTTTTTTAGAGAACAGTGATTACCATACATGGTAGGTATATCTCCTTAACATGCATTTTGTTCTTAACCTAGGAAAGTGATTTGGAAATATCTTTATACCAAACAGAAAATGTTCCCTTTTAATTTAAAAATAAATAAATATTAGGACTGAATACGGATGTTTAAATTATATATCTTTTTTTTAATGTCAGTTTAGCAACGTACCGCTCAGTGCTCCTGTAGATCCAAATAGAATTCCTTAACCAGCATTACAAGTTGTGATAATCTACAATGAACCATAATGACTACTATACAATATGTGTGGCTTTTTACAGCTCTCTCTACACATCGAGATGTAACCTACATCTGGAAATGTTGTGACAGCCCCTGATACCCCCGAGCCACTACTGAACTCATAGCCAAGCATATTCATCTGCCATAAATCCATAAACCCCCCCCAGATAATCCCCCCCCCCCCCCACTGTCGGTGATTCTCTATATTCAGACTGATTTGTCACAAATGCTGGCTGTGTGATATCATTGGTCTCTTAAAAGACATTTTTAACACCTTCATGTATATGGAAATTTGTTTTGGAATTATGCCTCATGTAAAACACTGAAATCATGTTAGCTAAATGTAAAGGCATACAGTCCTATTGAATATTTTTGTAGGACCACTGGATAAAAACGAATAACACATCCTTGTGAATGCGACAACAATAAAACAGATAACATCCTGGGGATACATTGTAATACATGTTTTAAATACTTGCAGCCCCCAGTTTACTTTACGGTATTGTGGCATGGTCTCTGAATAATGTTTGTTGTACAAGAATGTTGAAAGATTAGAGGAATGAACTCCACTGGTGCCGTTAAGTACTGGAGATGCATACGATTACAAGCCAATATTATTAAAACAATATATCAACATTGTATAAACATTGTAGACAAAAATCAACCTGTTAACTAAGTTGTATAAATAAATGTAAAAACTAGCAACCTAGCACGGTGACATGATATTAACAGCTGATGGTTGTGTTATTTAATCATAATTATTACATTTTTTCACAAGTACAGTTAAATGCCTTTCTTGCGAGCTCTAAACCCAGCAATCCAGTAATCAATAACTAAGTAGTACAAAAAAATAACAAATTAGAACAAAAACAAGAGAAAGAAAATGAAGAACACAAGAAAGTAAGTAAGAATACTATATACAGGGTCAGTAAAAATACACAGTATAGCAGATGCCTACCCTTCTTTGCAATACCCTGTTACATATAGTCAGCTGTCATATATATAGTCATATATATATAGCTATAACCACAGAGAAGTTTCCTTCTCATCCCAGAAGGTATATTACAGCTGACTATAAATGCCATGAACCTTACTTGATCTATAGCCTACTGTATATGCTTTGTGATCTTTAGTTTTACGGCTGGTTTACAGACATTTACATTTTAGCAGACAGTCCTATAGGGTGCTTGCTCATGGGCACATCAACAGATTTTTCACTTAGTTAGCTCAGGGATTCAAACTAAAAACCTTTCTGTTTCTACCCCAATGGTCTTTACCGCGAGGCTACCTGCCACCAGACATTTGAACATACTTTCATCCAGGATGATTTACAGTTGTGAGAGCATATAATTTCATATTTTGCTTATACTGGTCCCCCATGAGATTCAAACCAACAACCCTGGCATTGCAAGTGCCATGCTCTACCAACTGAGCCACACGGGACCAGCTCTGGGAACAGACACCAAATATAAACCGGCCTCTAAGGCTTTTTGTATTATTTTAATTATTACACCTATAATTACTGGACTCAATAAAATATACATTCAAACTTAAAGTGATATAAACTACACAATAGTGGAAGTGTGGCCTATTCATGCTCACATAAAACTGTCATTGCACAATTGTATAACATTATGCTATTGGACCGAAGGTTAGGAAGTCAAATATTTATATCAGATTGCACATTTTTCTTGGTGGTCTACTAGTAGTTTAATACTAAATGCACCCTGAAATACAGTGGTGTATTGTCTTGGTGTTGGTTCCCTTGGGGTGCTTTACCCTCCAGTTCTGAGGTAAGTGGGTGGAGAAAAGGGGTAGAAGGGGACAGAGCACAGACAGGTCATCCTGCCATCAAGGGCTAGGAAGTTCTTTGATCTCTGCATTTGAACAGCCACTGGTTCCAATGGGAACAGTGACACAGGAACAGTCACACAGGAACAGTCACACAGGAACAGTCACACAGGAGCCATGGGCTTTCCACAGGAAACACTGAGCCTGCTCTATCAACTGTCACTCAATATTATAATGCAGCATCGTTAGAAAATACAGCATCGTTAGGATTTAACACTTCATCAAATGTTGTTGCTGGTCCATTTAGTTCTCTTTTGATTCCCCAGTTGGTTGGACCATTCCAATGCTTAGCTGAACATATGGTATAGTTGACTTTCATTTACTCAATGACAACCAAATGTTTAGTGGAATACATGTCTGTGAAATAAAATGCTGTTGTGAAATTAACTGGGATGCCGGCAGGTAGCTTAGCGGTTAAGAGTGTTGGGACAGAAATCAAAAGATTGCTGGTTCAAATCCCTGAGCCCATTATGTGAAAAAACTGTTCATGTGCCCTTGAGCAAGGTACTTAACCCTAATTGCTCTGGATAAGAGCATCTACTAAATGACTGAAATGTAATGGTGGGAGTTAATCATTACCTATTGTCTTACATATAACAGTGAAGAAATATCACCTGGCTATTTCAGTTTTTCCCAAAAGATAAGTCACAGAATGATCTGTATTTAAGCATTTATTTATTAAACCATTAAAGTGTTTTCTTATTTGCCCTTGCGGTTGACAGAAATATTTACACATCGTAGCTTTATAAAACCCTGAGAACTTGCCATATGAAGATTTTAACTGCTATGACAGTGTGAAAAGTATTACCTTCTTGCTTGTAACCTGAGTTTAAAAATGATGAACTTATATTGCGTCTCACCTCCTCCAGATATGTTTCTCTCACGTAGTCATAAAATAATCAGTGGATTAGCACCTGACTTTCACATTCGCTTTGGGTCGTCTCTGTCCCTGCCCCCTGACTGGCCAAGCTGATGCTTGTTGTCTCACAACTAGCATATTGTCCCTGTCACCTGCTAATGAGACCAGAGTTATCAGGGAGACAGACACTCCCAAACCTCTCCTGTCTACTAGCACTTGTCTTTCCCTTACTAGCTCAGACTTTGGCCACGCTGTCAATGAAGAATGACTTCTGCTGTGTTCAAGACAACTGGAAATTCTGAACTGGGAAATCTCAGACTTCAGTGAGTTCAAGACAACTGGGAACTTGGGGAAAAAACTAGCTCCGACTGGGAAAATACATTTGGAACGGTCATCCAACTCTGAGTTCCAAATCAGGAACTCGGGCCTCTTTCTTCAGCTCCGACCTGAAGATCACGGACATCATAATTCAACCTTGCTTTTTTTTCAGAATTCCCAGTTGTCTTGAAAGCACCATAAATCCAGAGAATGCCAGACTTTGATGACAAAGTTTAACGACAAATTTTGCCCTTCCAATTCAAGTGAGCACAGCATAACAAGGTGTCTTGTATGCTGCTGCATAAATTATGTAATATGCCAGGGAGATTTGTATACTGTAGCTAAGAAAGCAATACTAAGGGTATGTTGTGTAGAAAGCTGTTAGTAGACCATGTGCCTCACCCTAATAATTTGGTCCCATAACTTAGCCTACTGTTCTGACTTGGTGGTGCACATGTAGCCTGTAGGCTGTTTTAGAGAAATGTCATCATTGAATATTGTAAGAGCTTTCATTGTCTGCTTATATGCCCCCTTTATTTTTCCTACAGTTCTGACTTAGTGTACAGGGAGAATACTGTAAGAACGGCCCATGTTCTGAATTCTGTCACTGTACATTTCAAAAGTGCTGAACAAATAGTAATAATGACTACGTCCATCCTAGCTCGCTCATTAATGTCTTAATCAAAATTATGGATTGCCTCTTATCCGCTCGTCATCCCCTTATGCCATAGTTTTTACATCTCAATTGTCAGTAGAAACCACATTCATTTAAGCAAGTCAGCCATGTCAACTATGTTTTTTTAAAGGCAGTAAAGGAGGCTGAATTAACTGTTTTGCTGCCAGACAAGGCTCTGCTGGTAGCCAGGTATAGCGGTTGTCACAGGTCAGAGGTCACCTTGGGGTGCAGTGGCACCCTTATGTTTTCTAGTGTCCAGGTGAGCCTGATTGGGCTTATTGGGTTCACCTGGTGTATGACTATTTAGGTCCTCTGTGGACTAGGCCGGTTGCTCAGGTCTCTTGTTTTGTTTAGTGATTCATGTGCCAGTGCTTTGTTGTTTTGCTGTGTAAGCTTCAGTAAATGTTCTGGATTTATCCTCACCTCTCCCTGCTGTGTTTCTCTGCAGCTGGGTTCAAGTTTGTATGAGACTGACTGTAGAACTGAGCCTAAAATGGACCCAGCAGAGATTTCTCCGTCGTCCGAGGGACACTCCGAGCTCCATCACTTACGGTCTGCTCTCACTCACCATGGAACTGTGATGAGTCGCCATGAGGCGCAGCTGAAAACATTATCAGAGGATTTAGGAACTCTTGTGTTCACTCTGTAGAACGAACAGACGGGAGCAACGGTTGCTGCACATGTGGTGGTTCCTAAACCCTCCACTTTTTACCAGCCCTCGGGAGCCTCATCTCCCAGCACCGGAGAGCAATGAGGGGCATCCTGGGAGGTGTCGTGGGTTCCTGCTCCAATGTTCGCTGGTCTTCGAGCTGCAGCCATCAATGTTTCCCACGAGCATGCCAGAGTGGCATTTGTCATCTCCTTGCTCTCAGGACAGGCTCTGGCCTGGGCCACGGCCATATGGGAGCAGCAAGCAGACATTTGTTTCAATTGGCAAAGCTTCACCCAGGAGACGAGGGGGGTGTTTGATCACCACACCAGTGGCAGGAATGCTGCTCAAAGACTCATTGCTCTTCGGCAGGACAGGCAGAGTGTAGCGGATTACGCCATTGATTTTCGGACGCTCGCTGCTGAGAGCTGTTGGAATACAGAGGCACTTCACTCAGTCTTTCTGAACGGACTCAGCGAGGTTCTCAAGGATGAACTGGCTTCCCGGGACAACCCTGACAGTCTGGAGGAGCTTATCGTTCTGGCCATCCGGATTGACAACCAGCTTCGGGAACGTTGTCATGAGAGGATGGAGGGATTCCGAGTTAGTTCCAGTGTTTCGGGCTCCACTAAGGGAGTCAGTTCTTCAATTGGGCCATTACCGTATGCTGGGCCTGCTTGTTGTCCCGTCACGGTTCTCAAGTCGGCTACGGTAGCCAGATTTATCCTCACCTCTGCCTGCTGTGTTTCTCTGCGGCTGGGTTCAAGTTTGTATGAGACTATTACAGCGGTGGTAAGGATTCACTCCATGGTGCTGAAAAGAAAGCTCTGCTGTTGGGACAGCTTTATGTAGGCCCTAACAGTTTGTGGACACCTTTTGTCCCTGTTATAGTGAAATGAATGCAATGTTTAGTGTTGTGTAGAGGCTTTGCTGGCATGCATAAAAAAAATGTTTTGTTGAGTTTGACCCACTGAAATTGACATGCTAATATCGCCACTGGCTTATAGGAGCTGGGTGTCTACTCACTCTCTATGTAGATGTACAGCAGCGCTGATAATGGAAATTAACAAATGACTTCCTTTGAGCGGTGTAACGGGATTCGACCTCCTCTGGCGAGGAGTATGAGAGATCGGACCAGGGGGGTACCAGCCGGGTACAGCATTAAAAAAACATTCAGCTGTGCAGAATAATTGACAGTCTTTTAGCCCTCATAGTACTGTATTCATCAATCACTAAAATGAGGCAGGTGCGTTCTTGAGACCAAACGGCATCACACAGAACTGGTAGAGCCCCAAAGAACTGGCAGCCTTAAAGCAGTCTTCTCAACACCGGATGGATGGATCTTCTACAATTTGCCTGTATCCCCTGTGTAGATTGATTGAGCACACAGAGATTGTCCACGACTGTTCAGTTGTCTGTAATCGACACAGAAGCAATTTCCCCCATCTTTTTTTGTCATACAAATCAAATCTTATCAAATGTATTTATATAGCCCTTCGTACATCAGCTGATATCTCAAAGTGCTGTACAGAAACCCAGCCTAAAACCCAAAACAGCAAGCAATGCAGGTGTTGAAGCACGTTGTCTAGGAAAAACTCCCTAGAAAGGCCAAAACCTAGGAAGAAACCTAGAAAGGAACCAGGCTATGAGGGGTAGCCAGTCCTCTTCTGGCTGTGCCGGGTGGAGATTATAACAGAACATGGCCAAAATGTTAAAATGTTCATAAATGACCAGCATGGTCAAATAATAGGTCTGGGACAGGTAGTACGTCCGGTGAACAGGTCAGGATTCCATAGCCGCAGGCAGAACAGTTGAAACTGGAGCAGCAGCACAGCCAGGTGGACTGGGGACAGCAAGAAGTCATCATGCCAGGTAGTCCTGAGGCATGGTCCTAGGGCTCAGGTCCTCCGAGAGAGAGAAAGAAAGAGAGAATTAGAGAGAGCATTCTTAAATTCACACAGGACACCGGATGAGACAGGAGAAGTACTCCAGATATAACAAACTGACCCTAGCCCCCCGACACATAAACTACTGCAGCATAAATACTGGAGGCTGAGACAGGAGGGGTCAGGAGATACTGTGGCCCCATCCGATGATACCCCCGGACAGGGCCAAACAGGAAGGATATAACCCCACCCACTTTGCCAAAGCACAGCCCCCACACCACTACAGGGATATCTTCAACCACGAACTAACCATCCTGAGACAAGGCAGAGTATAGCCCACAAAGATCTCCGCCACGGTACAACCCAAGGGGGGGTGCCAACCCAGACAGGTAGATCACATCAGCGACTCAACCCACTCAAGTGACGCACCCCTCCTAGGGACGGCATGAAAGAGCACCAGTAAGCCAGTGACTCAGCCCCTGTAATAGCGTTAGAGGCAGAGAATCCCTGTGGAAAGAGGGGAACCAGCCAGGCAGAGACAGCAAGGGCGGTTCGTTGCTCCAGAGCCTTTCCGTTCACCTTCACACTCCTGGACCAGACTACATTCAATCATATGACCCACTGAAGAGATGAGTCTTCAGTAAAGACTTAAAGGTTGAGACCGAGTTTGAGTCTCTCACATGGGTAGGCAGACCATTGCAGAAAAATGGAGCTCTATAGGAGAAAGCCCTGCCTCCAGCTGTTTGCTTAGAAATTCTAGGGACAATTAGGAGGCCTGCGTCTTGTGAACGTAGCGTACGTGTAGGTATGTACGGCAGGACCAAATCAGAGAGATAGGTAGGAGCAAGCCCATGTAATGCTTTGTAGGTTAGCAGTAAAATCTTGAAATCAGCCCTTGCCTTGACAGGAAGCCAGTGTAGGGAGGCTAGCACTGGAGTAATATGATCAAATTTTTTGGTTCTAGTCAGGATTCTAGCAGCCGTATTTAGCACTAACTGAAGTGTAGTGCTTTTTCTGGGTAGCCGGAGAGTAGAGCATTGCAGTAGTCTAACCTAGAAGTAACAAAAGCATGGATACATTTTTGGGCAGAAAGTTTCTGATTTTTGCAATGTTACGTAGATGGAAAAAAGCTGTCCTTGAAACAGTCTTGATATGTTCGTCAAAAGAGAGATCAGGGTCCAGAGTAACGCCGAGGTCCTTCACAGTTTTATTTGAGACGACTGTACAACCATTAAGATTAATTGTCAGATTCAACAGAAGATCTCTTTGTTTCTTGGGACCTAGAACAAGCATCTCTGTTTTGTCCGAGTTTAAAAGTAGAAAGTTTGGAGCCATCCACTTCCTTATGTCTGAAACACAGGCTTCTAGCGAGGGCAATTTTGGGGCTTCACCATGTTTCATTGAAATGTACAGCTGTGTGTCATCCGCATAGCAGTGAAAGTTAACATTATGTTTTCGAATGACATCCCCAAGAGGTAAAATATATAGTGAAAACTATAGTGGTCCTAACACGGAACCTTGAGGATCACCAAAATTTACAGTTGATTTGTCAGAGGACAAACCATTCACAGAGACAAACTGATATCTTTCCGACAGATAAGGTCTAAACCAGGCCAGAACTTGGGTTTCCTAAACCAATTTGGGTTTCCAATCTCTCAAAATAATTGTGGTGATCGATGGTATCAAATGCAGCACTAAGGTCTAGGAGCACAAGGACAGATGCAGAGCCTCAGTCTGATGCCATTAAAAGGTCATTTACCACCTTCACAAGTGCAGTGTCAGTGCTATGATGGGGTCTAAAACCAGACTGAAGCATTTCGTATACAATGTTTTCCTCAAAGAAGTTCATGAATTTATTACTGCTGAAGTGAAAGCCATCCTCACTTGAGGAATGCTGCTTTTTAGTTAGCTTTGCGACATTATCAAAAATAAATTTCGGATTGTTCTTATTTTCCTCAATTAAGTTGGAAAAATAGGATGATCGAGCAGCAGTAAGGGCTCTTCGATACTGCACGGTACTGTCTTTCCAGGCTATTCGGAAGACTTCCAGTTTGGTGTGGCGCCATTTCCGTTCCAATTTTCTAAGCTTGCTTCAGAGCTCGGGTATTTTCTGTATACCAGGGAGCTAGTTTCTTATGAGAAATGTTTTTAGTTTTTAGGGGTGCAACTGCATCTAGGGTATTGTGCAAGGTTAAATTGAGTTCCTCAATTAGGTGGTTAACTGATTTTTGTCCTTTGATGTCCTTGGGTAGGCAGAGGGAGTCTGGAAGGGCATCAAGGAATCTTTGTGTCGTCTGTGAATTTATAGCACAACTTTTGATTCTCCTTGGTTAGGGTCTGAGCAGATTATTTGTTGCAATTGCAAACTTAATAAAATGGTGGTCCGATAGTTCAGGATTATGAGGAAAAACATTAAGATCCACAACATTTATTCCAAGGGACAAAACTAGGTCCAGAGTATGACTGTGAGAGTGAGTAGGTCCAGAGACATGTTGGACAAAACCCACTGAGTCGATGATGGCTCCGAAGCATTTTGGAGTGGGTCTGTGGACTTTTCCATGTGAATATTAAAGTCACCAAAAATTAGAATATTATCTGCTATGACGACAAGGTCCGATAGGAATTCAGGGAAGTCAATGAGGAACGCAGTATATGGCCCTGGATGCCTGTAAACAGTAGCTATAAAAAAGTGATTTAGTAGACTGCATAGATTTCATGACTAGAAACTCAAAAGACGAAAACGTCTTTTTTTTTTTTTGTAAATTAAATTTTGCTATTGTAAATGTTAGCAACACCTTTGCGGGATGCGCGGGGGATATGGTCACTAGTGTAACCAGGAGGTGAGGCCTCATTTAACACAGTAAATTCATCAGGCTTAAGCCATGTTTCAGTCAGGCCAATCACATCAAGATTATGATCAGTGATTGTTATGCCCCTGAAAACAGGGGAGAAATAAACACGAGAGTGATACGGTGTTGTTTTCTCAATTCAACTTTTAGTTCAATCTTCACAAAAGTAACACATTACAAAACAACAGAAAAACCATTATACAAATAACACAGCAAAATATCTTATTAACAACGAACAATTTCATTCACAATCGACATAAAATGGCAGCTACTCTCAGTACGATGCTATTCTTCGCTACAACTGAGCAGGGCTAATATTACTCTCTGCAAACTTAACTCTAACTTCCTCAAGATGTTACTAAAACACACCTTAAACACTCTTGACATGTTAGCGAGTTATAACATTTAAATTACTATTTTTTTATCATCAATAAAGTACCTGAAAACAGGGGAGAAATAATCACGAGAGTGATACGGTATTGTTTTCTCAATTCAACTTTTAGTTCAATGAGAAAAGACTGCGATTTCCCCAGGAATATGGGTGGAGACCAGAGCAATCGATCTCAGGCCCATAGATTAAGAGCATTTTGTAGATCACAGATTAACACTTTTAGGCACCACAAAATAAAGTAATCAATGTAACGTTTACACATTACTCTCACAATTCGTACCCTTTGTACACTTGACGGATTTTAACTTTAACACAATTATGAATGTTTTTAATCTCTATCAACTAATACTGAATGCATGATCTTTTTAACCTTAGATGTTTTAAGATCCTCACATACTATGAACTTAATAATACTTTTTAATGTATAACAGGCTATGAATATTTCCTTTAACCTGTCACATGATTAGTTCATTGACTATAATTGCCTTTGAAGTAAGGGATCTAACATTAAGTAGTCCTATTTTGAGATGTGAGGTATCACGATCTCTTTCAATAATGACAGGAATGGAGGAGGTCTTTATCCTAGTGAGATTGCTAAAGCGAACACCGTCATGTTTAGTTTTGCCCAACCCAGGTCGAGGCACAGACAGGGTCTCAATGGGGAGCTGACTACACTGACTGTGCTAGTGGCAGACTCCAATAGGCTGGCAGGCTGGCTAACAGCCTGCTGCCTGGCCTGCACCCTATTTCATTGTGGAGCTAGAGGAGTTAGAGCCCTGTCTATGTTGGTAGATAAGATGAGAGCACCCCTCCAGCTAGGATGGAGTCCGTCACTCCTCAGCAGGCCAGGCTTGGTCTTGTTTGTGGGTGAGTCCCAGAAAGAGGGACAATTATCTACAAATTCTATCTTTTGGGAGGGGCAGGAAACAGTTTTCAACCAACGATTGAGTTGTGAGACTCTGCTGTAGAGCTCATCACTCCCCCTAACTGGGAGGGAGCCAGAGACAATTACTCGATGCCGACACATCTTTCTAGCTGATTTACACGCTGAAGCTATGTTGCACTTGGTGACCTCTGACTGTTTCATCCTAACATCGTTGGTGCCGACGTGGATAACAATATCTCTATACTCTCTACACTCGCCAGTTTTAGCTTTAGCCAGCACCATCTTCAGATTAGCCGGTAGCCCTGCCCTCTGGTAAACAGTGTATGATCGCTGGATGATTCGTTTTAAGTCTAATACTGCGGCAAATGTCTAGAGTTTTCAATTTGTCAGAGCTAATGGTGGGAACCTTCGGCGTCTCAGACCCCGTAACGGGAGGAGTAGAGACAAGAGAAGGCTCGGCCTCAGACTCGCTGCTTAATGGGGAAAACCGGTTGAAAGTTTCTGTCGGCTGAATGAGCGACACTGGTTGAGCATTCCTACAGAATTTCCTTCTAGAAACCATGAGAAAGTTGTCCGGCTGCGGGGACCGTACGAGGGGATTTATACTAAAGTTACTATCTGTACTTACTGGTGGCACAGATGCTGTTTCATCCTTTCCTACACTGAAATTACCATTGCCTAACGATTGCGTCTGAAGCTGGGCTTGCAACACAGCTATCTTCGCCGTAAGGCAATCATTCTCCTGTATATTATGAGTACAGCGACTGCAATTAGAAGGCATCGTGTTAATGTTACTACTTAGCTTCGGCTGTTGGAGGTCCTGACGAACCACATCCAGATAAAGCGTCCGGAGTGAAAAAGTTGAGTGAGGGGAAAAAACTAAAATATAAATGCTAATTAAAAAGTAAAAACCTTAAAGTTTTCAGGTAGCAAAGTAAGGTTGGCAACAAAACGCACAGCAACACATAAACAAGTCTGCAAGTCATACAACCACTCGGGCTACCTATGGTGAATTATCGGCAGGTTAATAACATTATCATCTAGCTTCAATCTTGGCAATTTTAAATAAAACAGAATACGTACAGGGAAAAACGACTACATTTATTTGACAACTTTTCTTCTGCAGCACAGAATCGGCCACATATTATTGCAAGAAATGCCCTATTCAAATCCAATCCCTCCTAGGCAGCAGAAACACATGTATTCAAAACCTGGTGTTACAATTCTCATCTAGCACAATGGAATTCTCACTAGAGGCATTAAAGGATAACTCCACCAAAAACTAACTTTTGGTACTTGTTTCATTAGTCCATTGTTGATATAGTCCCAAAATGAGTCCTCATACGATGCATCATATGATTCATACTGGCTGTATTTCTGTATTTTTTCAATTATATATCTTGATTGGCAGGGGCGGCAAGGTAGCCTAGTGGTTAGAGTGTTTGACTAGTAACCGCAAGGTTGCAAGTTCGAATCCCCGAGCTGACAAGGTACACATTTGTCGTTCTGCCCCTGAACAGGCAGTTAACCCACTGTTCCTAGGCTGTCATTGAAAATAAGAATTTGTTCTTAACTGACTTGCCTAGTAAAATAAAGGTTAAAAAAAAAAAATTGCTAACATGCAAAACATTTTGGGACTATGTCAACAATGGACTAATGAAACAAATAACAAAAGATAGCTTTTGGGTAGTCCTTTAAGATTGCAATGAGGTCCATTGGTACTATGGTATTAGCCAGTGGGGCAGTCCACCATGTCAACAGTAAAAAAGGAGTTCACCTGCTGAACCAGGAATAATGATGTAAGGAGTGAAAGACAAACTGAACAACTGACATTTGAAGGGCTGGTTCAGCATGAAGCAGTCTCATTTACTTCATAGCTATTTCATGGTGATTATAACAAGAATATTGTTCAGTGGTATCTGTAGCAGCAGACAAAGACACAACGGTCAGTGAAAAGTTGTAGGAAGAAGATCATGGAAATTAGAGGGGTTGCTTATTGGTCAGTTAATAATTACCATAGATGTAGATATAACCTCCGTTCCTCAAATATGATTGTGTGTGGTGGGGCTGTGCTTGGATTACTCGGCAGCTCAGTGACAGAGGGCAAGTCAGGGCCAGCTATTAAAGGCCTGTTAAGGTGGTTAATTAGCAGACTGAGGGGCCATAAACCTCAGCCAGCCAGCCAGCCAGCCAGCCACAGAGATCAGAGTTCTGTCATTACATTGCTCTCCACTGTTCATCTGTTACCACGCAGGGAAGACTGGAATAATTATTCAAAATGGGGTTTTATTATTCATATCTTCCTCTATGCACATTGTTTCTAACTGATTCCTCCCATCATAGATGATGGATTTATCAACATAAGCATTCAGAGTAACTTGCTTGCTTCTCAAAAACAATTGACCAGTCAAATCAAATCAAACGTTATTTGTCACATGCGCCAAACAAAACAGGTGTAGACCTTACTGTGAAATGCTTACTTACAAGCACTTAACCAACAATGCAGTTTTAAGAAAATAAGAGTTAAGAAAATATTTACTAAAGTAACACAACAACAATAAAGGGGCTATATACAATAAAGGGGGTACCAGTACCGAGTCATTGTGGAGGCTATATACAGGGGGTACCAGTACCGAGTCATTGTGGAGGCTATATACAGGGCGTACCAGTACAGAGTCATTGTGGAGGCTATATACAGGGGGTACCAGTACAGAGTCAATGTGGAGGCTATATACAGGGGGTACCAGTACCGAGTCAATGTGGAGGCTATATACAGGGGGTACCAGTACCGAGTCATTGTGCAGGCTATATACAGGGGGTACCAGTACAGAGTCAATGTGGAGGCTATATACAGGGGGTACCAGTACAGAGTCAATGTGGAGGCTAAATAAAGGGGGTACCAGTACAGAGTCAATGTGGAGGCTATATACAGGGGGTACCAGTACCGAGTCATTGTGGAGGCTATATACAGGGGGTACCAGTACCGAGTCAATGTGGAGGCTATATACAGGGGGTACCAGTACAGAGTCAATGTGGAGGCTAAATACAGGGGGTACAAGTACCGAGTCAATGTGGAGGCTATATACAGGGGGTACCAGTACCGAGTCAATGTGGAGGCTATATACAGGGGGTACCAGTACCGAGTCAATGTGGAGGCTATATACAGGGGGTACCAGTACCGAGTCAATGTGGAGGCTATATACAGGGGGTACCAGTACTGAGTCAATGTGGAGGCTATATACAGGGGGTACAGGTACAGAGTCAATGTGGAGGCTATATACAGGGGGTACCAGTACCGAGTCAATGTGGAGGCTATATACAGGGGGTACCAGTACCGAGTCAATGTGGAGGCTATATACAGGGGGTACCGGTACAGAGTCAATGTGGAGACTATATACAGGGGGTACCGGTACAGAGTCAATGTGGAGGCTATATACAGGGGGTACTGGTACAGAATCAATGTGGAGGCTATATGCAGGGGGTACCAGTACCGAGTCAATGTGGAGGCTATATACAGGGGGTACTGGTACAGAGTCAATGTGGAGGCTATATACAGGGGGTACCAGTACCGAGTCAATGTGGAGGCTATATACAGGGGTACCAGTACCGAGTAAATGTGGAGGCTATATACAGGGGTACTGGTACAGTGTCAATGTGGAGGCTATATACAGGGGGTACCAGTACCGAGTCAATGTGGAGGCTATATACAGGGGGTACCAGTACCGAGTCAATGTGGAGGCTATATACAGGGGGTACTGGTACAGAGTCAATGTGGAGGCTATATACAGGGGGTACCAGTACCGAGTCAATGTGGAGGCTATATACAGGGGGTACCAGTACCGAGTCAATGTGGAGGCTATATACAGGGGGTACTGGTACAGAGTCAATGTGGAGGCTATATACAGGGGGTACCAGTACCGAGTCAATGTGGAGGCTATATACAGGGGGTACCAGTACAGAGTCAATGTGGAGGCTATGTACAGGGGGTACCAGTACCGAGTCAATGTGGAGGCTATATACAGGGGGTACCAGTACAGAGTCAATGTGGAGGCTATATACAGGGGGTACCAGTACAGAGTCAATGTGGAGGCTATATACAGGGGGTACCAGTACAGAGTCAATGTGGAGGCTATATACAGGGGGTACCAGTACAGAGTCAATGTGGAGGCTATATACAGGGGGTACCAGTACAGAGTCAATGTGGAGACTATATACAGGGGGTACTGGTACAGAGTCAATGTGGAGACTATATACAGGGGGTACCAGTACAGAGTCAATGTGGAGGCTATATACAGGGGGTACTGGTACAGAGTCAATGTGGAGGCTATATACAGGGGGTACCAGTACAGAGTCAATGTGGAGGCTATATACAGGGGGTACCAGTACAGAGTCAATGTGCAGGGGCACAGGTTAGTCGAGGTAATTGGGGTAATATGTACATGTAGGTAGGGGTAAAATGATAATAAACAGCGAGTAGCAGCAGCAGTAAAAAAAATAATAAAGGGGTGGAGGGTCAATGCAATTATCCCTGGTAGCCATTTGATTAATTGTTCAGTAGTATTATGTCTTGGGGGTGGAAGCTGTTAAAGAACTTTTTGGTCATAGACTTGGTGCTTTGGTACCGCTTGCTGTGCGGTAGCAGAGAGAACAGTCTTTGACTTGGGTGGCTGGACTCTTTGACTAGTTTTTTGGGCCTAGTATAGAGGTCCTGGATGGCAGGAAGCTTGGCCCCATTGATGTACTGGTGTAACGGTTTTCTTCTGGGGAAAGAGAGGCGGACCAAAATGCAGCGTGGTTATTTGTATACATCTTTAATAAAGATGAAACCACGAACAGTATACAAAAACAATAAATGTGAAAAAACCTAAACAGCCTATCTGGTGCAAACAATCACAGAGACAGGAACAATCACCCACAAGAGACCTAAAGAATATGGCTGCCTAAATATGGTTCCCAATCAGAGACAACGATAAACACCTGCCTCTGATTGAGAACCACTCTAGGCAACCATAGACTTACCTAGAGTACTACTGTAACCACAATCCCATAACTACAAACAACCCCAGACAAAACAAACCACATAAATCCCCATGTCACACCCTGGCCTAACCAAAATAATACCGAAAACACAGAATACTAAGGCCAGGGCGTGACAACTGGGCCGTATGCACTACCCTCTGTATCACCTTACCGTTGAACGCCAAGCAGTTGCCATACCAGGTGGTGATGCAACTAGTCAGGAGGATCTCGATGGTGCAGCTGTAGAACTTTTTGTGGAACTGGGTGCCCATGCCAAATCTTTTCAGTCTCCTGAGGGGGAATAGGCATTGTTGTGCCCTCTTCACATCTGTCTTGGTGTATTTGGACCATGATAGTTTGTTGGCGATGTGGACACCAAGGAACTTGATGCTTTCGACCCGCTCCACTACAGCTACATCGATGTGAATGGGGGCATGTTCGGCCCTCCTTTTCCTGTAGTCCACGATCAGCTCATTTGTCATGCGCACGTTGAGGGAGAGGTTGTAGTCCTGGCTCTACACTGCCAGGTCCCTGACCTCCTCCATATAGGCTGTCTTATCGTTTATCAGGCCTACCACTGTTGTGTCGTCAGCAAACTTAAAGATGGTTTTGGGGATGTGCTTGGCCACGCAGTTGTGGCTGACCAGGAAGTACAGGCGGGGACTAAACACACACCCTTGAGGGGCCCCCGTGTTGAGGATCAGCGTGGCAGTTGTGCTGTTGCCGCCCTTACCACCTGGGGTGAAGCCCATCAAGAAGTCCAGGAACCAGTTGCAGATGGAGGTGTTTAGTCCCAAGGTCCTTAGCTTAGTGATGAGATTCGTGGGCGCTATGGTGTTAAACACTGAGCTGTACTCAATGAACAGCATTCTCACATAGGTGTTCCTTTTTTCCAGGTGGGAAAGGGCAGTGTGGAGTGCAAGTGAGATTGCTTCATCTATGGATCTATTGGGGAGGTATGCAAAGTGAAGTTGGCTTAGGGTTTCCAGGATGATTGTGTTTATGTGAGCCATGACCAGCCTTTCAAAGCACTTCATGGCTACAGTCGTTTAGGCAGGTTACCTTGGCGTTCTTGGGCACAGGGACTATGGTGGTCTGCCTGAAACATGTCGGTATTACAGACCCAGTCAGGGAGAGTTTGAAAATGTCAGTGAAGACACTTGCCAGTTGGTCCGCGCATGCGCTGAGTGCTCTCATGCATGCTTCAGTGTTGCTTGCCTCGAAGCGAGCATTGAAGGTATTTAGCTAGTCTGGTAGGTTTGTGTCACTGTGCAACTCACAGCTGTGTTTCCCTTTGTAATCCGTAATAGTTTGCAAGCCCTGTCACATCTGACGAGTGTCAGAGCCGGTATAGTAAGATTAAATCTTAGTCCTGTATTGACGCTCTGCCTGTTTGATGGTTCGTCTGAGGGCATAGCGGGATTTCTTGTAAACGTCCAGATTAGCGCCGCCCTCCTTGAAAGCGTCAACTCTAGCCTTTAACTCAGTGCGGATGTTGCCTGTAATCCATGGCTTCTGGTTGGGATATGTACGTTTGCTTACTGTGGGGATGATGTCATCGATGCACTCATTAATGAAGCTGGTGACTGATCTGGTAAACTCCTCAATGCCATCGGATGAACCCCGGGATCATATTCCAGTCGGGCTAGCAAAACAGTCCTGTAGCATAGCATCCGCTTAATCTGACCACTTCCTGCTTTAGTTTTTGCTTGTAAGCAGGAATCAGGAGGATAGAATTATGGTCAGATTTGCCAAATGGATGCCAAGGCAGACAGCCTCAAAAAATATAGATGAAAACTCTTTTGGTAGATAGTGTGGTCTACAGCTTATCATGAGGTACTCTACCTCAGGCGAGCAAAATCTTCCTTAAAATTAGAGATTGTGCACCAGCTGTTATAGACACAGACCACTACCCCTCGTCTTACCGGAGGTAGCTGTTCTGTCTTGCCAATGCATGGAAAACCCAGACAGCTGTGTATTATCGATGTCGTCGTTCAGCCACGATTCGGTGAAACACAAGATATTCCAGTTTTTAATGCCCTGTTGATAGGATAGTCTCAAACGGAACTCATCCAGTTTATGATTGAATGTTGGCCAATAGGACGGATGGTAGAGGCGTCTATGAATTCTCACAAGGCACCCGGATCTGCGGCCTCTGTATCTCCATCTCCTCTTCATGAGAATGACGGATTTGTGCCAGGTCCGGGAGCAACAGTATATCCTTAGCGTCAGACTCATTAAAGAGAAATGATTTGTCCAGTTGGAGGTGAGTAATCATTTTTCTGATATCCAGAAGCTCTTTGTCAAAATATTCTTTGGAGTTTTTGCGGCCAACAATAATCATATTTGCTTGTTATTCATCTGTTTTTCTAGTTATCAGTGTTTGTCTTGAAATATATCATGTGTAGTTCCCAGAATAACCCCCTCTATCTTATTGACAGTGGCTGACATGCAGTATAGCCTAACATTTCAAATATGACACTTGCTTTTATACGACAACTCTGTGCACATCTTCCTCCACCTCATTAAGGAGGGGAGATTCACAGAGCCTTGACCTCCTCAGGCTTGGCGGATAGTTTACAGAAACACTCCTTTTCAGTCAAATCAAACGTGGCTGTAGCCCATTGTTGCCGTCTCAGAAACTGATTAACAATCGGCAGTAAAACATAACGACTGCAAAGAAAAGGCTACTTTATCGCAGGCTTGCCTTTGTCAAAGGACCGGCAGACACCGCATCAAAGGACGGTGGAAAAGTCACCTGGAACTCAAAGTGAACTTTGGGGTCAAATTACATCATTCTTTGTTTATTAATTTTTACTATTGAATGAAGATTTTGTAAAATCATGGAAATACGTATGGCCTGTTTCAGGCCACATCGCCTTTTGAATCATGATTAAATGTTGGTTTTAACATGTTTGTTTTTTTAGCCAATTAATTTGCTCTATTTTCACCGGAATTGAAATTGTTTGAACCACCACTACAAGCTCTGACATACCCTGGGATCAGGCTTGCCATGGCCAATTCACACTAGACTGACAGCCCCGGCCTGATAATGACAGCCCATAATCACAGACTTCATTCACAGGCTTTAGCAGAAAGACAAAGCCAGAACATAGCAAGATCAGCAATGCTAATCGCCATGTTTGAATGTAGTGTCCCGTTCCCACCATAGCCTCTTACAGTAAACTGTAGTACCACTGTTCCTCTGGGCCTCACACTATCCAGGGAGCTGTGAAGTGTGACTGACCAGGCTAGTTCAGTGATGCAGTGTGAACTTTGACACCAGGTCATAGGAGGTGTAGGAGGAACTCCAGCTCATGGAGCCGACAGAAACACAGATAATCCCATGTGCTACGAATGCTCCCTCATTACGTGTGTTGTTTAAAATAAACATCTTGTTAACTTGTATTGATCCATAGTCTACCTATAGAGTTATCAGACTTCAGAATGCATCTAAACCCATGGAAGAGTATGGAATGTTCTTCTTTCCAATGCATGTTGTCCGACGCATGGTTTCCCATCACAGTTTAAACTTTGCCAACACAGGTTATGATTCTGAATAAGACCATAGAAAAGTAAATCATTTATATACTGTAAGTCAAATCAAAAGAAATGCCTGCAGATATGAAGTCAAAGGGAAACCACGAGAAGAGACAGTCTTTATGGAGCTCCTTGTAAATCCCAGATAACAAAGGAGGTAAATGTATTGTATAAATGGAGACGAGATGTAGGATTCCACTTCCTCTCTTTTCATCACAGCTGGATCCTCTGCCTAGATCAGGGGAAGCTTGATTTAGAAAATGGTCAGGCATAAATACAGGTTTAGAATCCAGCTAGAGAGATTCTCAGACATCTCAGTGTCTTTGCCACACTTACCGCCTGACGTGACGTCCTTCACACCTGAACAAGACAACCACTCTATACATTAAGTGTAGAAGGGGTGACAATGGTCATCAATTGAACATGACCGAGAATTTCGGCAAAGAGAATGTTCGTTGTAAATGTTAATTGGGAAATCTGAGATGAAGAGACTTTACAAATAAGTTGTGTGAAGATGTCAACCCGAGCTCAATAAAACATTTAAACAACAATGATGGGCAAATTGTGTTTTTATTGTGATATTTGTTGTAATGTGGTGAGAATACTGATATCTCTAACTGAAATCGTACTAAATCAAATAGCCAACTGACGTGCAGACCTTAGAGGACACATTTGATGACTTACTTCCTTTTACTTTTCATTGGTTAAACATTCACCTTTTACTAGTCCTTGTATGTCGCTCATAAGCCCCATATCTCCAGAGTTGCTTAACATGAACTTGGTTGGGATTGGGTTCTGTAATGTCATGTCGAAATCAAAATTATCAACAAGACAAAGGTTAATTATCCAGGCAAAAGCTAAGTCCGTCAATAGTGCCACGAGGCATTTTCAAGTCTGTCTCACTTGAGGTCACTGAGTTTACCACTCTGCAAAGCCAAAAAGTCCCCATTGCAACCAGAGACCATGCAAAATGCCATGTCCAATTTGCCCTTTATTTAAAAATGCATATTAATATTGCCTTATGTGGTGATAACTTTCCATATGCCATATAATTGGGATATTTGTTGTAATGTGGTGAGAATACTGATATCTCTAACTGAAATCGTACTAAATCGAATAGCCAACTGACGTGCAGACCTTAGAGGACACATTTGATGACTTACTTCCTTTTACTTTTCATTGGTTAAACATTCACCTTTTACTAGCCCTTGTATAAGCCCCATATAGGGAAATCTGAGATGAAGGCAGGGTTGCCTAACATGAACTTGGTTGGGATTGGGTTCTGTAATGTAATCCATGGCTTCTGGTTGGGATATGTATGTTTGGTCACTGCGGGAACGACGTCATCGATGCACTTACTAATGAAGCTGGTGACTGATCTGGTAAACTCCTCAATGCCATCGGATGAATCCCGGAACATATTCCAGTCTGTTCTTGCAAAACAGTCCTGTAGTTTAGCTAGATCATAACAATCCTGTAGCTTAGCTAGATCATAACAGTCCTGTAGCTTAGCTAGATCATAACAGTCCTGTAGCTTAGCTAGATCATAACAGTCCTGTAGCTTAGCTAGATCATAACAGTCCTGAATATTGGCTGGAACATAACAAATGACCACTGCGAATGTATAATGTAGCATTACGTCTATTCACCCTGATAGGAAAGGATTAGGGACCTTGATTATCACTGTCTGCCAAACATGTCTTACTGATAGAGGCTGACGGTATATACGGCTTCTGGCCCCAATTAGGCCCCATGCAATTGACACACTACAATCAGTCTTGCTGATGGAATGGTCATGGCGTTGCTCTAAGCGATCTGGTGTAAAATACGTTGTGTAAATGTTCCGTGAAATGTTCTATTTTCATATATTCACCAACATGGGTGTGTGAAAAATATATTTTATTTCCTCATTCGTACAATTTTTGTAAATGATTTGCTACCTTAAAGTATTGTGCCATTTATCTTCCTTTTTAAAAAATGGATAATCTAAGGTTTGTTCAGTCTCTGAGTCTCTGTGTTCATTGGTATTTCAACATGCAGGCATGTGCTCCGGAATACCAGTAGTCTCAATTAAAAGGTTTACCTTACAAGGGCACGTGAAGCATATCTGGCATTTATAGACAGCTACTGCACTGACACCATTCTGCCTGCTATTACTTTACAGCTTCTGTGTTTATTTAGAATGCATCTGACCAACGTAGAGGATATTAGGAGGCAGTAAGTATATTGTAAATGAAAGTTTATGGTAAAACTGCCCCATAAACACGTGGCTATGTAAGTAAGAATCAGCACTGCAGAGGCAATTGGTTTTTATTGAAGGTGGCAAGACTTTTTTGCTCTGTTTGGTTTCTTTTATTTGCTAAAATGAATGGTCTGTTTACGTAAATTATGAAACATTCCCCTCTTTGATTGGCTGTAAACAGATTCCATTCTGATGATGGCACTAATATCTTAATTACATTTGAAATTGATCCGTGAGAAAGGTTAGTTGCAGGACACTTTAGTAACTACTTTTTTTCAGTTTGTTGAGAGCATATATAGCACATAAATGCGCTGATTTTGTTTCAAGTTAACGGATTTAATTTTGAAATCATTGTAATAATAATGGATAATTGAGTTGTGGGTCGGCCATCTTGATATTTGAACAGTAAAGCTACACTCATGACCGATGGCTGTAGTGGGCCTATTTATATGTACGTGTTCTAAACACGTCTCCATGAGCAGCTTTTTGGCATTTCCTATACTATCAAAGCATCAGACTCTCTCAACAAACATAACGCTGTTACTGTGGTGAGGACATTTTTACAACATTACACCAGTAAAATTTACAGCCTTGATGGAACTAAGAGCAAGCTCCTGTTTATACAAATTATTATGTTTACCTGGGGTGGTGGGGGGAGGGGGGACACCACTGAAAAAGTAAAGCCTTATTACAAATGTGTTCAAATGTATATATATATATATATATATATATATATATATATCAACAATAGTTTTTAGCAGCTTCCTTTAAATCCTAGAGCCATCATGTTTACTTCATGCCAGGGACCAAATGATTATCATGTTCTGATACCATTACATAAACCAACATTAGCACCATTATTATGACGATGCCCCTAATGGTGCTGACCAGTGTTTCTGTGGCAACCCCAGCTTCTCAGCAACATACATCCTCATCTAGTCCTTTCTTCTTGTCTTTTGTGTTTAGACGGAAGGCAGATACATCTCAGATACTTTCTCCTGGAGAGCAAAAAACAACCCCACCTACAAATAACTGTCAGTACAACCCTTGTGCGGGCTGGCAGTGGGTTCAGGCTCAAGTTCAACATGACTCTTTTTGGAGCTACTTCCTGGTGTTCAGGAGGGCACTGATATCAAAGACAGTACAGAACCATGTAAAAGCACATACTATCTCACTGATACCATCTGTGGTGTTTGAAGCAGAATGTAGCTGAGGGACAAAGGTCACAACCATTGTCATTTACAATGTCCATGCATCCAAACAAGACCTGACTCACAACAGGAAATGCTTTGTCCTAACCAAGTGTCACTCCACATTGGGTTGTCAAGTCTGGGTATAGAGACAAATAACAAATGATTGATATTTAAATGTATTTCATTTAATTCCTTGCCTCAGTGAGAGGAGGTAGCTGACTCAGGTTCTTGATACATTTTTATGGTTGTAAAAATATGTATAAGTTAGATTTATCTCATAGAGTGTGTTAGATATTCTACATTAAAACAGTGAATACCGCCTCTGTCAGACATACAAACTACACTCTGGTTTGGCCCTCATCATTCAAATAGGCATTTCTTATCTTTGAGGCAGGACTAAAGCATACCTTAGTGTGTTTGACACTGTAAAGAGAGTTTCTAACATTGTTTGCTAATATAGGACTCCAAATGAGACAGTATTGACTCTACCTGTACAGTTTATAATCACACACCCCACCGTGCTCCTCCCTGGGGTCAGAATCACACCCCCCACCGTGCTCCTCCCTGGGGTCAGAATCACAACCCCCACCATGCTCCTCCCGGTGGTCAGAATGACACCCCCCACCGTGCTCCTCCCTGGGGTCAGAATCACACCCCCCACCGTGCTCCTCCCTGGGGTCAGAATCACACCCCCGCCGTGCTCCTCCCTGGGGTCAGAATCACACCCCCACCGTGCTCCTCCCTGGGGTCAGAATCACACCCCCGCCGTGCTCCTCCCTGGGGTCAGAATCATACCCCCACCGTGCTCCTCCCTGGGGTCAGAATCACACCCCCCGCCGTGCTCCTCCCCTGGGGTCAGAATCACACCCCCACCGTGCTCCTCCCTAGGGTCAGAGTCTCATCCCAGGGCTGTGCTCCTCCCTGGCCTGGGGTCAGAATCATACCCCCACCGTGCTCCTCCCTGGGGTCAGAATCATACCCCCCACCGTGCTCCTCCCTGGGGTCAGAATCATACCCCCACCATGCTCCTCCCTGGGGTCAGAATCATACCCCCACCGTGCTCCTCCCTGGGGTCAGAATCATACCTCCCACCGTGCTCCTCCCTGGGGTCAGAATCATACCCCCACCATGCTCCTCCCTGGGGTCAGATCATACCCCCCACCATGCTCCTCCCTGGGGTCAGAATCATACCCCCACCATGCTCCTCCCTGGGGTCAGAATCATACCCCCACCGTGCTCCTCCCTGGGGTCAGAATCATACCCCCACCATGCTCCTCCCTGGGGTCAGAATCATACCCCCACCGTGCTCCTCCCTGGGGTCAGAATCATACCCCCACCGTGCTCCTCCCTGGGGTCAGAATCATACCCCCACCATGCTCCTCCCCCCCACCGTGGGGTCAGAATCATACCCCCACCGTGCTCCTCCCTGGGGTCAGAATCATACCCCCCACCGTGCTCCTCCCTGGGGTCAGAATCACACCACCCACCATGCTCCTCCTTAGGGTCAGAGTCTCATCCCAGGGCTGTGCTCCTCCCTGGCCTGGGGTCAGGAGATGTTCCCCAGTAGATGTGTCCTCCTACTCTGTTTACTCACCGCCTCTCTCACCTTGCACTTTGGACGCCGCGCCCTGTCTTTGGTTACGAGATTAGCAAATAGCTAAGTGCTGTGTGTGATGCAGCAGGGTAGATGCCACAGACATCCTCAGTGTGCCTTTGCTCCGTGGGGCATTGTAACAGGTAGAGGGTGGGTATGATGTCACAGGGCTGTTATAACAGCTAGAAAGGTGGACATGATGTCACAGGGCTGTTATAACAAGTAGAGAGGTAGACATGATGTCACAGGGCAGTAGAGAGGTAGACTTGATGTCACATGGCTGTTATAACAGGTAGAAGGGTGTACATGATGTCACGGGGCTGTTATAACAGGTAGAAGGGTGGACATGATGTCACAGGGCTGTTATAACAGGTAGATAGGTAGACATGATGTCACGGGGGTCGTTATAACAGCTGGAGAGGTAGACATGATGTCACGGGGCTGTTATAACAGGTAGAGAGGTAGACATGATGTCACAGGGCTGTTATAACAGGTAGAAGGGTGGACATGATGTCACAGGGCTGTTATAACAGGTAGATAGGTATACATGATGTCACGGGGGTCGTTATAACAGCTGGAGAGGTAGACATGATGTCACGGGGCTGTTATAACAGGTAGAGAGGTAGACATGATGTCACGGGAGTCGTTATAACTGGTAGAGAGGTGAACATTCTGTCACAGGGCTGTTATAACAGCTAGAGAGGTAGACATGATGTCACAGGGGTTGTTATAACAGCTAGATAGGTAGACATGATGTCATGGGGCTGTTATAACAGGTAGATAGGTAGACATGATGTCACGGGTCTGTTATAACAGCTGGAGAGGTAGACATAATGTCACGGGTGTCGTTATAACTGGTAGAGAGGTGAACATTCTGTCACTGGGCTGTTATAACAGCTAGAGAGGTAGACATGATGTCACAGGGGTTGTTATAACAGCTAGATAGGTAGACATGATGTCATGGGGCTGTTATAACAGGTAGATAGGTAGACATGATGTCATGGGGCTGTTATAACAGGTAGATAGGTAGACATGATGTCACGGGTCTGTTATAACAGCTGGAGAGGTAGACATAATGTCACGGGAGTCGTTATAACTGGTAGATAGGTAGACATGATGTCATGGGGCTGTTATAACAGGTAGATAGGTAGACATGATGTCACGGGGATTGTTATAACAGCTAGAGAGGTAGACATGATATCACGGGGCTGTTATAACTGGTAGAGAGGTGAACATTCTGTCACAGGGCTGTTATAACAGGTAGAGAGGTGAACATTCTGTCACAGGGATGTTATAACAGGTAGAAGGATAGACATGATATTAAAACTGCTCAATTCTCCTGAAGCCACTCCTTATCGCTCCTTATCCCGCCACTCACTTTTACTGTGCAAACAGTCATGGCTTCTAGGTGAGGTGTCTCTTGCCCTGTCTGTCTCATTGTCTCTGGCCCTGTCTGTCTCGTTGTCTCTGGCCCTGTCTGTCTCATTGTCTCTGGCCCTGTCTGTCTCGTTGTCTCTGGCCCTGCCTGTCTCGTTGTCTCTGGCCCTGTCTGTCTCGTTGTCTCTGGCCCTGTCTGTCTCATTGTCTCTAGCCCTGTCTGTCTCGTTGTCTCTGAACCTGTCTGTCTCGTTCTCTCTGGCCCTGTCTGTCTCATTGTCTCTGGCTCTGTCTGTCTCATTGTCTTTGGCCCTGTCTGTCTCATTGTCTCTGGCCCTGTCTGTCTCATTGTCTCTAGCCCTGTCTGTCTCCTTGTCTCTGGCCCTGTCTGTCTCATTGTCTCTAGCCCTGTCTGTCTCATTGTCTCTGGCCCTGTCTGTCTCATTGTCTCTGGCCCTGTCTGTCTCATTGTCTCTAGCCCTGTCTGTCTCATTGTCTCTGGCCCTGTCTGTCTCATTGTCTCTGGCCCTGTTTGTCTCATTGTCTCTAGCCCTGTCTGTCTCATTGTCTCTGGCCCTGTCTGTCTCATTGTCTCTAGCCCTGTCTGTCTCATTGTCTTTGGCCCTGTCTGTCTCATTGTCTCTGGCCCTGTCTGTCTCATTGTCTCTGGCCCTGTCTGTCTCATTGTCTCTAGCCCTGTCTGTCTCGTTGTCTCTGGCCCTGTCTGTCTCGTTCTCTCTGGCCCTGTCTGTCTCATTGTCTCTGTCTGTCTCATTGTCTTTGGCCCTGTCTGTCTCATTGTCTCTGGCCCTGTCTGTCTCATTGTCTCTAGCCCTGTCTGTCTCCTTGTCTCTGGCCCTGTCTGTCTCATTGTCTCTAGCCCTGTCTGTCTCTTTGTCTCTAGCCCTGTCTGTCTCATTGTCTCTGGCCCTGTCTGTCTCATTGTCTCTGGCCCTGTCTGTCTCATTGTCTCTGGCCCTGTCTGTCTCATTGTCTCTGGCCCTGTCTGTCTCATTGTCTCTGGCCCTGTCTGTCTCATTGTCTCTGGCCCTGTTTGTCTCATTGTCTCTGGCCCTGTCTGTCTCATTGTCTCTAGCCCTGTCTGTCTCATTGTCTCTGGCCCTGTCTGTCTCATTGTCTCTGGCCCTGTCTGTCTCATTGTCTCTGGCCCTGTCTGTCTCATTGTCTCTAGCCCTGTCTGTCTCATTGTCTTTGGCCCTTTCTGTCTCATTGTCTCTAGCCCTGTCTGTCTCATTGTCTTTGGCCCTGTCTGTCTCATTGTCTCTAGCCCTGTCTGTCTCATTGTCTTTGGCCCTGTCTGTCTCATTGTCTCTGGCCCTGTCTGTCTCATTGTCTCTGGCCCTGTCTGTCTCATTGTCTCTAGCCCTGTCTGTCTCATTGTCTCTGGCCCTGTCTGTCTCATTGTCTCTCTCTGGCCCTGTCTGTCTCATTGTCTCTGTCTGTCTCATTGTCTTTGGCCCTGTCTGTCTCATTGTCTCTGGCCCTGTCTGTCTCATTGTCTCTAGCCCTGTCTGTCTCCTTGTCTCTGGCCCTGTCTGTCTCATTGTCTCTAGCCCTGTCTGTCTCTTTGTCTCTAGCCCTGTCTGTCTCATTGTCTCTGGCCCTGTCTGTCTCATTGTCTCTGGCCCTGTCTGTCTCATTGTCTCTAGCCCTGTCTGTCTCATTGTCTCTGGCCCTGTCTGTCTCATTGTCTCTGGCCCTGTTTGTCTCATTGTCTCTGGCCCTGTCTGTCTCATTGTCTCTAGCCCTGTCTGTCTCATTGTCTCTGGCCCTGTCTGTCTCATTGTTTCTGGCCCTGTCTGTCTCATTGTCTCTGGCCCTGTCTGTCTCATTGTCTCTAGCCCTGTCTGTCTCATTGTCTTTGGCCCTTTCTGTCTCATTGTCTCTAGCCCTGTCTGTCTCATTGTCTTTGGCCCTGTCTGTCTCATTGTCTCTAGCCCTGTCTGTCTCATTGTCTCTAGCCCTGTCTGTCTCATTGTCTCTGGCCCTGTCTGTCTCATTGTTTCTAGCCCTGTCTGTCTCATTGTCTTTGGGCCTGTCTGTCTCATTGTCTCTAGCCCTGTCTGTCTCATTGTCTCTAGCCCTGTCTGTCTCATTGTCTATGGCCCTGTCTGTCTCATTGTCTCTGGCCCTGTCTGTCTCATTGTCTCTGGCCCTGTCTGTCTCATTGTCTCTAGCCCTGTCTGTCTCATTGTCTCTGGCCCTGTCTGTCTCATTGTCTCTGGCCCTGTCTGTCTCATTGTCTCTAGCCCTGTCTGTCTCATTGTCTCTAGCCCTGTCTGTCTCATTGTCTCTAGCCCTGTCTGTCTCATTGTCTCTGGCCCTGTCTGTCTCATTGTCTCTGGCCCTGTCTGTCTCATTGTCTCTGGCCCTGTCTGTCTCATTGTCTCTGGCCCTGTCTGTCTCATTGTCTCTGGCCCTGTCTGTCTCATTGTCTCTGGCCCTGTCTGTCTCATTGTCTCTGGCCCTGTCTGTCTCATTGTCTCTAGCCCTGTCTGTCTCATTGTCTCTAGCCCTGTCTGTCTCATTGTCTCTGGCCCTGTCTGTCTCGTTGTCTCTAGCCCTGTCTGTCTCATTGTCTCTGGCCCTGTCTGTCTCATTGTCTCTGGCCCTGTCTGTCTCATTGTCTCTGGCCCTGTCTGTCTCATTGTCACTTTCATCCACTGCACCACTTTTTAATGTCTCCTCTAACCTGATGATTTTCAAAGCCCAACACCACGATGATACAAAATAATACATACAAGACCAAACACAATGATTACGTACATACTTTTCTTTAACGTTCTCAAATTATATTGATTCCGAGATGAAGTGCCATCTGAAATCATATTTCTTCAATGATGTTAATCCCAGCAATTCCTGTATGTTCACAGTTGTCACTTTAGTGCCTCTAAAAAGCATATGTAGTGAGCAGTTAGCTTATGGTCAAACTTACTTAGCCTTGTAAAACATTAAAGTATGATTTCACATTGTAGATGATTTCAAAATGATGTAAATCCTAAATGTGTGACAGATGTTCATGTTGTAAAACCTTTTAGGAAAATATATATAGTTTGAAGATGCGCTCCAACAATCTTCCATTTCCCTAATATAAAGAATGAGCTCAAGATGTTACAATAAAGCTTTTAATACAAATTACTTTGAAAATATACACGTATTATTATTATTATTATTGCGTGGGATCAGAACCATTTCCAGGTATTTCCAGTATCAGCAGAAGAAACAATAGAAGCCATGATAACAGTAAAAGACAACAGTTTAATATTTATATATATTTATAGCTTTTCTCTTTCTCAGTTCTTTGTCTCTCTTTCACAAGACGGACCAACATGAACATGTGCACAGTGGGTGGCCGTCCTACCGCCTCTGACCACAGAACATGGGCCTTCATTTTCTATCCATTTCCCGATGATTCGACGTGGAATCGCCACCGTTCGTCGAAACCCCCAGCACGTAATCTATTGCGCACAGCCAACGTTCGTGTTGGTCTGTCTTGTCCTTTTCCAAAAACAAAAGCGCAGGAAACAGCAGCCAGTCTTTTACAAATATTTTTTCTCTGTAGGTGTTGACCTCTGCATGTGCCTTGTCCCCATGTTACTCAAGCTGTTGACTGGGGTCTCTATTGCAGAGGTTAGATATTGGCACAAAGTCTTCTTTTTTGTCTTCACGTCAGACCTCCGTCCTCAGTATTCTTCTTTGATAGTCATTTGTAGGGATGAAGACACTAGGCCGCCACTGCTGCTGGTCACCATGGCAACATTGCTGGGTGGAGTAGGTGTTGTTGTGGACGCTGCCTGAGGCTGTTGCATCTTCTTCTTGTTCACTTTCCTCTCTTTGGCACGCCGATTCTGAAACCAGATTTTCACCTGTGGAATAAACAAAAGATTGGAGATAAGTGCTCTGTGGGTAGTCTACTAAAAGGGAGAGAGAGAGAGAGAGGGGGAGAGAGAGAGAGAGAGAGAGAGAGAGAGAGAGAGAGAGAGAGAGAGAGAGGGAGAGAGAGAGAGAGAGAGAGAGAGAGAGAGAGAGAGAGAGAGAGAGAGGAGAGAGAGAGAGAGAGAGAGAGAGAGAGAGAGAGAGAGAGAGAGAGAGAGAGAGGGAGGGAGAGAGAGAGAGACTGCCTGCTGTGGTGTTGTCTGACCTGTCGTTCTGAGAGGCAGAGAGAGGTGGCCAACTCTGCTTTCCTCCTGATGGTAATGTAGCGGCTATAGTGAAACTCCTTCTCCAGCTCCAAGCGCTGGTGATCTGTGTACACCACCCGATACTTGTCTTTCGTTCGTGTCTTACCACCTGCAACAGAGTTATAGTATGGTCATCATTCAACCTTCATATTGTGTGTGTAACGTAGAGATGATTAAAAAAACGACTTTATGTTTATTTGAACTTTAACAGACGTTATGTTAATAGAATGTCTACCCTGTCCATATTGTTTGCCATTCAAATCTGTAGCAAAAACTAGCTGAACAGACATTTGCATAAGATTGAGATGTGATTCTCAGTAGGGCTTCACCTGCATTGGTCATAATGGGAGGACGACTGGGTTAATGCTACAATCAGATTTCACATTAACTTACATGCCGTAAATAACCGATATTAGATGAGTAAATAAAGATGAGACAGACATCTGTGAAAATGTGGTTTCTGCTTCATTTCATACATGAAACCTCTCACTAAAACACACACAGATGAACTAGCAAAGCTCTGAGATCAGCTTGTCTTTTTAATTAGGTACCGTAAATCAAAAGTCACTTCATTCTGTCCATAGTGAACGAGGGACCTAAGTGCAGCAGCAGCAACCAAGTTAAAGATTAAAATGTGTGAGCTGAGAGGGGGAGGGGCCTGCCTGTAAAGGCGCCAGGCCCGGCCTGATGACCAGAGAGTTATCCAGACCATTAGGCTGTTGAAACACAGAACACACCCTCCTGCTCCCATCGACCCCTAATTGATTCTCTTCACCTCCTGATTCATAATAGCTACCTCTTCTCTGATGACCGTTGTTTTCTAATTACCATGTTGACACAGACGGACCACTCCCAAGCGGACGGCGTCTGAGGTGCATGGTGCATGTCTACGGGGGTATTGACCCATACAATCTCCATACTGCGTTAATGAAACACTGTACTGATTGGAGTGGCTCCCATCACTAGCGACAACAGGGTTTGCGTCACGAGGCTTCCAATGGGCAAACTGAGACTGTACATGAGCATTTAATCAGAATGGCAGGTGTCAAAGCATCCCAAAAAAATATATAATAATTAATGTAGTCGACCCAGAAATATTCAACAATAGTCTCCCTTGCTGGAACCATCAACGAAAATACCAGAGCATTCAAGAACCCATGACGTGAATCCAAACGTGAGAAGTTTTAAGAAGTGGAAATGTTTACTTTGTATAAGTAGAGAATGCGGTTGACACACAATCTGCAGCACTGCACTTGTGTACCGATGTCACTGATGGCTGCTAAGATAAAATGGTTTAGCGGTGGAGGTTAATGAGACGTTCATGAGAATGAATGGTCAGCTGGCTGATATGATAAAATGACATGGCTCTTGTCTAGAGTTAATCGCTAACATGGACCATAAAACTCCTCGTCTGGGACAACCAGATAACCGCATGAACTGGAACGATACATGTGGGTTAAACATGTATTTTTGAACGGGCCTGGGCCCATTAGGTGCAGTGAAATGGACATTTATGGCAGCCGCAAGTCTGTGCTCCTGCTGCCTCTGTTAATCATAAGTGGTCCCAGGCACTGACAACAACTTGATTTCTGGTAGGTTTTCTATACAAAGAGAAAAGCTTTTTACAGAGCATTCGGAAAGTATTAAGACCCCTTGACTTTTTTCACATTTTGTTACGTTACAGCCTTATTCAAAAAATATATTCACTATTTGTTTTCCTTGTCAATCTAACACAATATCACATGATGACAAAACAAAAAACTTTTTTGAATTTTCAGTAAATTTATAAAACATTTAAAAAGATACCTTATTTTCATAAGTATTCAGACCCTTTGCCTATGAGACCCTTTGCTCAGGTGCATCCTGTTTCCATTAATCATCCTTGAGATGTTTCTACAATTTGATTTGTAACTTCAATTGATTGGACACAATTTGGAAACACACCTGTCTATATAAGGTCCAACAGTTGACAGTGCATGTCAGAGCAAAAACCAAGCCATGAGGCCAAAGGGATTGTCCGTAGGCACAGATCTGGGAAAGGGTACCATAACATTTCTGCAGCATTGAAGGTCCCCAAGAACACAGTGGCCTCCATCATTATTAAATGGAAGAAGTTTGGAACCACCAAGACTCTTCCTAGAGCTGGCCACCCGGTCAAAGTGAGCAATCAGGGGAGAAGGGCCTTGGTCAGGGAGGTGACCAAGAACCCGATGGTCGCTCTGACAGGGCTCCAGAGTTCCTCTGTGGAGATGGGAGAACCTTGCAGAAGGACAGCCATCTCTGCAGCATTCCACCAATCAGGCCTTTATGGTAGAGAGGCCAGACGGAAGCTACACATCAGTAAAAGGCACATGACAGCCCGCTTGGAGTTTGCCAAAAGGCCCCTAAAGGACTCTCAGACCATGAGAAACAAGATTCTCTGGTCGGATTAAACCAAGATTGAACTCTATGGCCTGAATGCCAAGTGTCACGTCTGGAGGAAACCTGGCACCATCCCTACGGTGAAGCACGGTGGTGGTAGCATCAACCTGACAGAGCTTGAGAGGATCTTCAGAGAAGAATGGGAGAAACTCCCCAAATACAGATGTTCCAAGCTTGTAGCATCATACCCAAGAAGACTCAAGGCTGTAATCGCTGCCAACGGTGCTTCAACAAAGTACTGAGTAAAGGGTCTGAATACTGATGTAAATGTCATATTTCAACAACAACCAAATGTATACATTTGCAAACATTTCTAAAAACCGTTTTTTGCTTTAACATTATGGGGTATTGTGTGTAGATTGATGAGGAAAAAATATGTAATACATTTTAGAATAAGGCTGTAACGTAACAAAATGTGGAAAAAGTCAAGGGGTCTGAATACTTTTCGATTGCACCGTATAGCCATCTCACTCTTTGGCACTAGGGTGGCCAGTTTGGTCTAGGATTCACATGCCTTCAAACTGCATGCTTGCAAATTCAGTAGCAGTTATTTAGAGATCGTCGGTGAGAAGTGGAGGAGCTGGTGTGTAGGCTCCTGTGAAATAGGCCGGCTTGCTTGAACTGATGACATACTTCTGTCCACAATGTCAATACAACCAAGATGTTGGGACATGTGTAGGCCTTTTGAGGATCTCAGATAGAGGCCTTAGAGCATGTGTCAAACTCATTCCACAGAGGGCCTGCGGGTTTTCACTCCTCCCTTGTACTTGATTGATGAAATAAGGTCACTGATTAGTAAGGAACTCCCCTCACCTGGTTGTCTAGGTCTTAATTGAAAGGGAGAAAAAAACCCAGCTGACACTAGGCCCTCAGTGGAATGAGTTTGACATCCCTGCCTTAGAGCAGTGGAACTGAGTTGAAGACCCAGAGTTGAGTATGAGGGCGTAGAGGATCAAACTTAAATACAGGCATATACAGCAAGTGAGTTAATAAATCTGTAGGAACAGTACACCAATGTGCTTCCATGCCCATTCAATTGAATTAGGTAAAATATGTATTTTCATAAATGTCATGTCATATGATGTCAATTTATGACGTATTATATCAGCAGGCCATTATGACGCATAAGGAAGGTCTAGTGGAGGACAAGCGTGAACAAAGCGAGCGACATCAAAGTAAATCGACAACAAGAACTCCTGCCAAGAGACATAATGGCTAACAAAGAATTACAACATAGCAAACCATTCTAGAGCCCTACGACATACAAGACGAAAACCAACGGCCTAATTTGCATAACAAGATCTTCAAAACCCCAGATGGTTTCTTTCATCTGATCACTTCCAGGTTAAGCAGTCTCAACTGACTAGAGAATTCTTATTGATATTATGAAACAATCCCGTAACATGTATCGGGGGACGAGGGATTGCTCACATAATAGGAGGAACATAATAACATAATTGTGAAGTCTATAAGCTACACCAGACAAAATCAAAGATGAATACGAAGAGTATCATAAATATGGTAATAAAGTCATTTATATAGCCTAGACTATATTATGACTGTTATAAGCTATACTAGCCTATTACTTTTTACTGCACGATGATAGGCAATTATAATCATAAGCATAATCATTGAACACTTTAATGTAATGCAATTAAATTGCATACCCTGGTTTACCCTCAACTTGTAAATACATTACATAGGCCATATTATAACCATAAAACTCACGAGATAATACCACTAATTTATGACGGCATGTGAGGTGTGATTCATGAGTTCACAAAATAATAGTGAGCATGAGAGGACCAACTGGGCTGATGGCCGCGCAAGATAACGTTTATGTCAGTAAACAATATGCAATGTCCAATACCTTGATGGGATTGAACAAATACTAACGAATGAATCAGCTATGAACAACCAAGCGACAGCCAGGTAACCTGGTATTCCTTCTTTCTGAGTTGAATCATGAATTCGTCTCTGAATTCAGTGAACAGGTGCACGCATTTGGAAGCGCAGTTGTTCTGGTTGAGCTTTTTCCACTCAAGACTGCGTATAGCCTACATTATTTCAGTATCTGTGGTTTCAGAAAAAAATGGACCAAAGACACTGAATTTGACACATTATTTCATATAAGTGTGTGCTTTGCTACAGGTACGTTTAATTTAATACATATTTTATGATTTACGCTTTATTTTCTATGGTCTTATGGACAACAACATTATACACTCCTTGATTACAAAGATGTATGAAATAACCTACCTAAATTTGCCGGTGGCGCGCTCCGCCTCATCCAATCATAAGGGTTTCTGCGCTGAGAAATGGGAGAGAGCTGACCTACAGATGAGTTGATAGACGACGGGAGAAGCCCGGGTTGTGGGACTGGAGAGAACTCTGGGGGGCTATAGCCAATTGCTCCCGGATTCGATGTGGACGGTCCTGTACCTGGCCCATAGGGCGACCAGTCTTCCCGGGTCGGCGGTGCGTAAACGGGGTTCCAGGCCCCAGTCTGGCTGTGGTGGGGGTCATTGTTAATCCCAGGAACTTGATGGTATCCGCTGAAATCCGAATACTGCGGAGGTGCGGGAACAAAGTTCTGATGGTTCAAGTTTAGGCTGGGATGTCGCACTGAATTTGGGTACATGCTGGTGTCCTTCTCCAAAAGATAACTCACGTACATATTTCCGAATGGTAACTCCTGCGCATAGTGTGCGTCCAGTGCGTTACTCTTGCCTCCTCTTCCCCGGGTTTCTGTTTAACCAAAGGCCTCCTCCACCTGGCTGTTCCACCTATACTCTTTAACTTATTGTTTGCTAGACACGCTGCGGGTTAGGAGTTGTCGCGCTGACGTCAACATTTTATAGCCCTCATCTCCCTCCCTCGCCTTATCCCATCAGGGCGGATTTGCATTAGAGAAGGCCCTGCATTTCAAAGGGAGCCGAGCACCAGCATCAAAGCCGTCCTGGGCGTCTAGAAGAATGCTACAAATCGCACAGGAGAAACTAACATGAGTTCATGTTGATTTTCTCAACGGGAGAACCTGCTACTGCCGTGTCCCGCATAACTTGTGGAATAAAATGGGGAAGGGTCGAGGAACGTGGTAGAGAGCCCTGGAGTGGCCATGGCCTTTTTCAAATGAACAGATAGCATAAAATCATGTTGTGCATATACATGTGCCCCAATAAATCCTTATTAAATGTAATACTGCCCTCTTTAAAATACCTATATTTCCTTAGATACATTATGTCTTTGTCTTTGTCCTTCAAAATTCCTCATGCCTTTACTTGTTTTGTGTGATATAATCTTTATAGTATTAGGCATATATATTTATCTTTATTTCAAGAGTTGACCTATATTTTACTCTCCCACTGCAGTTAGAAATATTTCAGGTGACCTTAAATTCAAATGTACTTGTATGATTATATAAAACATGGAATTGGCCTGCTTCTTTGGGGTTAAGTAATCTAGGCCTATTTTTTTCTATGCTGGGCTGAAACAGACAGCGCGGCTCCACGGCTGTATTGAGGGGAATTTCAAACAGATCTCCGAGGTGATATGTCGGTCTAGTATCGTGCCCACCTTTTCACGACATTCTCTGTAAGGCCCCAATCTGAGAGGGTGTTGGCTGGGGGTTCTAAACCAGGAGGAAGTGGCTCGTGGGATATTTCGAATGTTAATACAACTCATTGCCCTCTCGATGCCCCCAGTTTATGCCTCTCCGCTGTTAGTCATCTTTCTCTTGTGCTTTAGAAACGGAATTGAACCAGTCGGATCAAGAAACATTGCATGTTTTTAGCCAGGTTTAATGAGGGTCACACAATTAACATATACTTTGTGTCTACATTTCGATACCATTGAAATACATTGAATTTAAAACGAAAAAAGACTTCATAGCCAACTCCCACAGTCAAATCATACAGTTGATTTTGTAGCCTAAACTTCGAATAATTAAAGAGAACATTAAATGGTCCATGCAGGTCATTGTAATTGATTCAGACCTTACTGTTCATGTTGTTAAAATAATTACTAACGAAATAGAACATAATATTTCAAGTTTTCTTTACATTTTCTATTATTTATTTAGATCTAGAATTAAGTTTGTATGGGCCATTTCATTGAGGCATCTGATATTACAAAATATAATATGAAATGTTTTTTTTTCTTTAGATGAAGTATTTAAATAATAACGTTTTTAGATCAATTATTCAAAAAATGTAAATAACTAAAGCGATTTAGAAAATAGCTATTTATTAAAAAACATAATTTATGATTGATGAAGGAGATTCCAAGTATTATGTCATATGTCACTTTAATTTATATCCTACCATAAAACAGAAGTGTATAAAAACAGCTTCAACAGGTATAAATACTACAAACCAGAATAATTATGTCACCAAATAATTAGAATGATAACAATACAGTAATAATTAATTAATTCAATGTATTTCAGTTCAGGTGACAGTTTTTATCATTCCGTCAGTATCAACCGAAAAGTAGGCCTACCTACCTTTAATTTAATTTAATATAATATAATGTAGGCTATTTATATCACACTTTATGGCAGTTTGACATTCAGCACTGGTCATTTTGAAACAGTTTAACATCCAACACTAGTCATTTTGAAACAGTTTAACATTCAACACTAGTCATTTTGAAACAGTTTAACATTCAGCACTAGTCATTTTGAAACAGTTTAACATCCAGCACTAGTCATTTTGAAACAGTTTAACATTCTGCACTAGTCATTTTGAAACAGTTTAACATCCAACACTAGTCATTTCATCCAGCACTAGTCATTTTGAAACAGTTTAACATTCAGCACTAGTCATTTTGAAACAGTTTAACATCCAACACTAGTCATTTCATCCAACACTAGTCATTTTGAAACAGTTTAACATTCAGCACTAGTCATTTTGAAACAGTTTAACATCCAGCACTAGTCATTTCATCCAGCACTAGTCATTTCATCCAGCACTAGTCATTTTGAAACAGTTTAACATCCAGCACTAGTCATTTTGAAACAGTTTAACATCCAGCACTAGTCATTTTGAAACAGTTTAACATCCAGCACTAGTCATTTTGAAACAGTTTAACATCCAGCACTAGTCATTTTGAAACAGTTTAACATCCAGCACTAGTCATTTTGAAACAGTTTAACATCCAGCACTAGTCATTTTGAAACAGTTTAACATCCAGCACTAGTCATTTTGAAACAGTTTAACATCCAGCACTAGTCATTTCATCCAGCACTAGTCATTTTGAAACAGTTTAACATCCAGCACTAGTCATTTTGAAACAGTTTAACATCCAGCACTAGTCATTTCATCCAGCACTAGTCATTTTGAAACAGTTTAACATCCAGCACTAGTCATTTTGAAACAGTTTAACATCCAACACTAGTCATTTTGAAACAGTTTAACATCCAGCACTAGTCATTTCATCCAGCACTAGTCATTTTGAAACAGTTTAACATCCAGCACTAGTCATTTTGAAACAGTTTAACATCCAACACTAGTCATTTTGAAACAGTTTAACATCCAGCACTAGTCATTTTGAAACAGTTTAACATCCAACACTAGTCATTTTGAAACAGTTTAACATCCAGCACTAGTCATTTTGAAACAGTTTAATATTCAACACTAGTCATTTTGAAACAGTTTAACATCCAGCACTAGTCATTTCATCCAACACTAGTCATTTTGAAACAGTTTAACATCCAGCACTAGTCATTTCATCCAACACTAGTCATTTTGAAACAGTTTAACATCCAGCACTAGTCATTTCAAAACAGTTTAACATCCAGCACTAGTAATTTCAAAACAGTTTAACATCCAACACTAGTCATTTTGAAACAGTTTAACATCCAGCACTAGTCATTTCAAAACAGTTTAACATCCAACACTAGTCATTTTGAAACAGTTTAACATCCAGCACTAGTCATTTCAAAACAGTTTAACATCCAACACTAGTCATTTTGAAACAGTTTAACATCCAGCACTAGTCATTTCAAAACAGTTTAACATCCAGCACTAGTCATTTTGAAACAGTTTAACATCCAGCACTAGTCATTTCAAAACAGTTTAACATCCAGCACTAGTCATTTCAAAACAGTTTAACATCCAGCACTAGTCATTTTGAAACAGTTTCACCAGTTTGGACCAGTTAATGATCTGATAATAATCTGACAATAATCTGTATATGAACAGTGGGAGCCTACTGTGCACTCTGATGAAGAATTGGTGGGGCAGAGTATAGTATAGTATAGTATAGTATAGTATAGTATAGTATAGTATAGTATTGTATTGTATAGTGTAGTATAGTATATTATATTATAGTATTGTATGTTAAATTATAGTGTAGTGTATTATAGTATAGAATATTATAGCATGTTAAATTATAGTGTAGCGTAGTATAGTATATTATATATATATTGTACAGGATATTATAGTGTAGTATTTCATAATATAGTATATTATAGTGTAGTATATTACAGTATATTATATATAGTATAGTGCTACAGAGACGTTGAGCTCCCCTGTATCTCACAGCAGCAGTCTACTGTTCCCTTCTCTCTCTCTCTGCTCTTTTTCACCTGAGTAGCCGTCTGGGAGCACTGTGTTCTGTGTGGACTGGTGCTGTGTTCACCTGAGCTGTGTGAAAAGGAGGATTGTTGCTATGCTGTGAGGTGACCTCTGTCTGGCCTGGACCCTGAGGGGGTTCCTCAACCAGGCTCAGGGCCACTGTCTGGCACAGTGTTTGTTGGGCACAATGACCTGAGGAAGATGCTCCCCTCCCTCCCGCCCCTCATGGTAAACATGCATCCCTCTTTGCCAATCTCCCACTGCTTCTCACAAACTAGTAGTCTGCCTCCCTCTGTGTTTCTGAAATACATTACTGATTTAAAAACATGGTACTGATTTAGATGTATGTTTCATACTTTTTCTTGCTCTGAAATGTTTTTATTGTGAATTTAGATGTACTTTTTTTATGGTATTAGAAATGAATAAGAATCATGAAAATTGGAAGAGGTAAGACAAAGTAAAACATTAAGTTCAAAGTAGGACTTGAAAGTGTTAGGTCACACTTCACAACTAGGTGTCACTTCCTGGTCAACATCACAGTGTCATGAAGCCAGTCAGGGGGAATGGAGACAGTGAAGTCTTGGCTGACTGACTGACTGGCTGACTGTTTGGGTGACTGCCTGGCTGACTGGGTGGCCGACTGGCCAACTGACTGGGTAGTTGACTGGCTGACTGGGAGACTGACAGGCTGACTGGCTGGGTGGTTGACTGGCTGACTGACTCACTGACACACTGACTGACTGGGTGACTGACTGGCTGGCTGACTGACTGGCTTGCTGACTGGCTGCTGATTCAGTACAATGGAACAGGTGGAGGAATGAGTGTAGAGCCAATACATACATGTAATTCAATAGAACACCAGCAGTGGGAGAATTCACATTGTATCATGTTTGTAATTCATAATTTGGGCATTTTTCCACATTTAATTCATTCTGAATGGCGTACTCCATGACTATTCCAAATACAATGTAACGAGAGCGAGAGAGAGAGAGATTAAATGGTTTTAAAATATGAATTTGAGTCAAAGACTTATTAGGGACCAGTAACAGTTTATAATTACAATAATCACTCAGATTTGTATTTTTCAATTGTGTGCAAAAGTGTTTTGTACAATGGTATTGGTTTAGTTAGGCATGTGACTATTTCATTTCCACGAGATTTAATGTTCAGGTTTTCAGACATGTAGTTGTGCTATTTTCTATACTTTGGATACAATAAAGAGGGATACACTCCATTTTCACACGGTACATTTTATAGTATATTAGTTATTTTCACTCAAGACACACGATCAGAGGACAACTTTATTATTAAGCTTCATTTGTTGCTTATGCTTATAACTAAATCTTGGACATCAATTTATTAATTTAAATAAATTATGTGAGAATTGCTTTCAGAGCAGTGTTCTCCAAACAAGGGCAATGGTGATTTATTTTATCCACACTTCAAACATTCTGCTGTCAGTTTTACGTTAATCTTTTATCAACTATTGCTTGGTCCCTCAATTTTAAATGATAATGTCATCACATTTACTAATCTTTTAATTTATAACTATATCCACACAGTTGTAGATGGAGTATTTTATGGTTGTGGTCATAAAAATAGTCTGCGGTCATTATGACCCTATGTGAAGGCTTTATCATGTGAACCTCCCTCTGTCTCCCCCCAGTGGCATCAATGAGGAGCAAACCATTCAATTGTGCACATTAAATGGGGTGTATTTATTACACACAAGCCGTAGCAACATGTTTTGCACTGTAGCAACAAATGTAGTGGATTGGACAAATGTAGGTAGTTAACTCCCAATTTTGTTTTCGTTTGATTCTGTTAGCTTCCCTTTGGAACGCACTAAGTGTGTGCCCTCAGGCCCGTACTCCATTACCACATACTGTATTTACATCAGAAAGCCCATGTGTACGTGTGTGTATAGTGCATATGTTATCATGGTGTGTGTATGCATGTGTCTGCCTCTATGTTTGTGTTGCTTCACTTTGATTTGTATGTTACTACAACATGCTCTGGTACTAGACACACCAATGTCTTTTCAGGCTTTGAGCCATCCAAATGACATGTATCTCTACCACTCCTTATTAAAGTCATACATTATTCTCTGGTTAAACTGAGGGGGGGTGTGTAACGGCTTTCTAATGGTGAAGGAGAGTCGGACCAAACTGCAGCGTGTCTATTGCGATTCATCTTTAATAAACAAACGTAACACACGACAAAACACTAACACTACAAAACAATAAACGAAACGAAACCCGAAAACAGCCTATACAAGTGTCTACTAACCTCAAACAAGGCCATCAAGACACACAGGACAATCACCCACAATACAACCAAAGAATATGGCTGCCTAAATATGGTTCCCAATCAGAGACAACGGTAAACACCTGCCTCTGATTGAGAACCACTTCAGACAGCCATAGACTCTCCTAGAACACCCCACTAAGCTACAATCCCGCTATACACACATTCCAAAATCCCAAGACAAAACACACCACAATACAAAAACTCTATGCCACCACACCCTGGCCTGACCCAATACATGAAGAAAACACAAAATACTTAGACCAGGGCGTGACAGGGTGGGACAAAAGTAAGACTAATGTCACCACTATCATTTAAAGGTGCAGTGCAGTCATAAGCGTGATTATCCTGTGTTTTATATATATTCCCACACTATGACATTGGAATAACACTGTGAAATGTGGAAAATTACGAAAATGCATATTTTGTTTATTAAGAGCTGTTTGAGGGTTTTGGGGTGGGGTTTGTGGACCGCCTGGTGACATCACCAATAACAGAGAGTTTGCCCTCATCTCTGCCAATAACAGCTAGTTTACAGGTTACACATGGCTCTTCCAATTAGGTCCCTCAGACGACTTCCCGACAGTCCTAACTAAATTATTGCTTAACAAATTGCATTTAGCTAAGAATGATTTAGCACATTTTTGTTTATTTTATTTCCCCAAAGAAAACACAGTAAGGTACTTAATTGTTACCTAGCAATGATCTGATCTTGAGATAAAAATGTCTGCTTTGGACCTTTATGCTGGATGACATGTAACATACCCACCATAAAGGCAGCCGTAGAATATGTTGGCCTCTGTCTGCATGCTGAGTAGGGAGGTGACCGTTACCCCCCACACACGGGTCTAAAACTGGTCAGGTCAGCAATCGGGGTCTGCCTCATTTCCTGTCTGTGTGTCCTCCACAGAGCAGAGCCATGACAAACACTGCTCTGTCAGAGACAACAGGAACATGCTAACATACTAACCATTACTAACATCTCCAGACAGCAGTGCTATGGGGGAAATTCCACATGAATATGATCCAATACACAGTACAGGTAAATTAGTTTGAAGTGGAAGCTCCAAAAAGTCATAAGTATTGAAGTACTGAATCTAGTGTCACGGTTTCTATTATATTAGCTAATGGAGGAGGGAAAAGACACACACGCACACAGGTACTGTACATACATACATATGCACACGCCACACACACGCCATACGCCACACACACACACACACACACACACACACACACACACACACACACACACACACACACACACACACAGTCTTGTACAGCAAACCTTGTGGGGACACACAATTTAGTCCAATTCAAAATCCTATTTTTCCTAACCCTAACTGTAAACGTACCCTCTTACCCTAAAACTAACCCTGGCTCCTAACCCTAAACCTAATTCTCTCTCTCTCTCTCACACACACACACACACACACACACACACACACACACTGAACATTTAGACGTTGTCTGTCCAAGGCCGACTTTACAGAGACCAGTTAAATGCCTTCACTGACCCTACCTCCCCTTCGCCTACTTCAAAAAAAATCCCACATATAAAAAAGAAAGCTCAGCTGTGCTGGAGAGAGCCATTCATTCTCTAGGCATCCACTCACATCCTGACAAGGGAGAGTAAAAAGAAGGGGAGAAAAGCCAAGATTGAAAACAGATGCAGAGAGCACCTTCCAGTAGAGCTTGGACCCTCAAAGAAAAGCAGGCGTTCTTCTCTTCTCCCACACTCTATGGGAATGGAAGAGTATGGACTATCAAAGCGACATCAGACTTCTGCCAATAGATAAGCTTTGCCTTTTTATATCGATGTATTTCTTGTCCTCTTTTTGTTAGAATGGACACAGCAGTCTAGCCAGAACCGCCGTACGATTCAAGGACGAGGAGAAACTGTTGACCCTAATGGCTTCAAGAAGATTGTTGGATATTGCGGGAGTTTTTATGAACGCATAAGAGATTACTTCCCATACACTCTCCTGAGAAACACTCCTGACTGAAGGTTTCTACCTGTATCTCACTGCAGATTGAAGGAGTTCACTCAATATCAACATCAAGCATTTCTCTCCAACTCAGAAAGGATACAGGAGCACAGATAGCTATCCTACTGGTCAACAGACAAGACAAAGTGTTGAAAGACGGCCATATTGTCCTTATCATATTTCTTGTTTCTTGTTCTCTCTCTTGTTCTAACACATGACACAACAAGGGGGGGTTCACGGCTGCTTCTCTCTGTCTGCAACCAGCCCAGACTAGTTTGCAACTGCCAACCCACACATTTGTCTGTGAGACAGTACTGGTTTCTCTGCTTTCGGCATTACAAAATCCCCAACCCGGTGATGGGTGACATGCTATCCACATCCTGATCCGTCTCTCTTGTGGTATTGTCACACTCTGATTTTTTTTTCTTCGAATAACTTGTCTCTCAGTGCAGCTGGGATACGTATCCTCTGCTGTGCATTTCTATGCCTCAGGCAAGGCAGCTAAATGATAACAGGAGGGTTTTGACAAGTGTTTTTTTCCAGACATGAGTAAAAACTATTTAAGTTACATTGACAAGATGGTCAAACTTTTTTCCCAAGATGGATGAAAGGAAAACAGCATAAAGTGGGTTGAGAACCACGACAAACACAAATGTCTGTTGAAGAGTTACTGACCCACTATGCATATCACTCCCCTTCTGCAATGGGGGCTGGTCAATAACACATGCTTGGATTTAATTTCAACGCCACAATGGTCAAAGAAAACGTAGATTACAGTACGTTACCCTACTGTTGCACAATTCACCATAAGTCACACAGAGCTCATTACATATATTGACTACAGTGGAGGCTCCTCCAAGGAGGAAGGGGAGGACGATCCTCCTCTGTGAATTTCATAAAAATTCAATTGTAAAACATTTAAAAAGTTATCCTTTTTAGATAGAACTATACTAAATATAATAACATGTCACCAAATAATTGAAACACATAATTCAAAAACTATTTTGCAAAAAAGGTCTACAGTAGCCTCAACAGTACTCTGTGGGGTAGCACCATGGTGTAGCCGGAGGACAGCTAGCTTCTGTCCTCCTCTGAGTACATTGACTTCAATACAAAACCTAGGAGGCTCATGGTTCTCACCCCCTTCCATAGACTTACACAGTAATTATGACGGAGGACATCCTCCAAACTATCAGAGCTCTTGCAGCAACTGACATGTTGTCCACCCAATCAAATGAACAGAGAATCCATCTAGTACCGAAAGCACAAGCTACAGCTAGCTAGCACTGCAGTGCATAAAATGTGGTGAGCAGAACAAATTAATTTCTTCTAAAATTAAAGAGAGAAATGCTCCTAGGCAAAAGAGAAATAGATTTCGACATTGTTTTTCACTTTCACTGTCACTTATTTAGCTAGCTAGTTCAGTTACTCAAACACCCTGCTCAAACAGAGGGATGCTATGTTAGCTAGCTGGCTATGACTTTCCAACACAACACTGGAATTCTTCCAAGTCAAGGTAAGCTTTTGATTTAACTACGTTATTGCCACCGGGGCCCGCCGTGTAACTGCTAACTGACTGTACACTGTAACGTTACTGCATGATTGTAGCGGTTTACTAACGCATTAGTTCTATTAGCTATGCGGACTAGGATGTTACTTTAGCTAATATGGTGACAACGGTGTGGGCTGTGTGTAGCGGTTTGGCTTGGAAAGTTTTTTTTGCCTGGTCACATTCAGCTGATGTGTTGTGCATTGAAGTCCACAAGCGAATGGAAGAGGTGAGTGCATAAATGTGAGAAATGTAATACAACGTGGCTGCTATGAACGTGAACTGTGTTTACCCATTATCAGGGGTGTATTCATTCCGCCGATTCTGTTGAAAAAAATGTTCTTAAACGGCAGGAAAATTGAACAAAACGGGGATAAACATACCTGAATTTGTCCAATAGAAACTTTGTTTGCAACTGTTGGACTAATGATTACACCCTATATCAGCTAGACACAGACAAGAGTGTGAAAGCCGATATTGAATGTCACTGTCTGTCCCCTCAGATTTGTCTCTCGACCTGTGTGCACCTGTAAACATTCATTCATTCATAAGCTACGTTGTAGCAACCTCATGATGGGTATAGGGAAAATTTGAGTGTTGTGTAGTAGCCTTAACCTATCGATGTTACATTGAACTGGGTGAATGGAGTATGAATGACAGTCATCCAATATGCTGTAATATAAATAAGGCCATGCTACTCCCTCATCTTAAACGGCACTGACCACCACTGATTGACTATTCAACTGCGATTTCAATTGCATAACTGACCAACATTTTATTATTCTGTAGACCCTTCTATCTTTACTAGCTACTTACTTTCCTTCACAGGAAGTAACCTCAATTGGGGGGGGACAAGACTTCACTCAACTAAAAACAATGGCTTAAAATACTATTCTCCCCCAGAACTGGGTATACTGCATTGTATACTAACAAACCATTTCTGTAAAAGCACCACCTACACCTTCCTTCAATCCAGACACTGCATGAAAAATGTGCCAAATTAATTAAGGCCTTGTTTGAGTCACAGATTAACACATGCTCACTACTGAAAACTACAAATGTGCCATACCCCATGTATATATACTGTTCTGAAGTATTCATGGAAATGTTGTGAGGACTCTATGCTGATGAAACTCCCAGTAAATGTGAGCCATGGAATGTTGTCCCGTAAATAGCCTTCTTCACTTCTATTTAGCCTGTGGGAAATGTGCCATACCCCCATGAGAAAGTTTGCAGACTGCTATTGAAACAGCATATTCCTAACCTCAGCAAAGAAAAATGTACATGGACTGGAAATGTCCCAGTAATGGAGTCATTGCAGTGCTAGATCGGATACGTGAGTGTAAGCCATATGAAACAGAGGTTCAGTTTCTTTTGCAGCCTCTCCAATAGGAATAACATTAGTTGGTAGGGTGCCACAGGCTCAGTGTCTGTTGGCTGGTTACGTCTGGTGTGTCAATCCCTCGCCGCCACACAAGGGAGGCCAGTGTTCCTCGTCACAGAGAGCATGTGATAGCCAGGCTCAGGCTCTGCCTCGCTCACAATTATAAGAAAACAGCTAGGAGGCTTTTAGCTCAGCCCAGAGAGTTTCATAAATACAACCATGGTCCAGAGCATTACTGATGGAACAGATGAGGCGATGCCCAGATCAGGCCTGTTAGGAATTTACTCTCATGCCGACTTTCCGTACATAAAGTATCTCTCATTTACAGATGTAGGATCTTAATTTGACCTATATTGTCACAGCAAAATAATCATGTAGCAACAGGATTTTTACATTTAGTCCATAATGTTGCTTAATCTGTGGTTAGACTATTAGCTGGCTAAAAGTAGGCTACATGCAAAGTGCAATACTGTTAGTACAACCATATGGTAGTGTGGGTTTTCAGTGAATTTATGTAAATCAAGAAGTTCATCTTCATTTCCTGTGGTGCAGGAAATTTATCAGGAACAAAAGATTGATCAAATTAAGATCCTACACACGTACTCAGTGGTACCACCCTGGTGAGGGAGGTCGTGTGTGTGTGTTCATGGAAACAGTTTTTATTTGATCTATGAGGTCATAGGGTGCCAGATTCTTTTGTTTTATTAGAAATGTTGACTCCCAGCCAGCACCTCTAGGCAGTTAGCAACTAACATTATAGGACCTGAGCCAATAGGCTTACAAGCTATTGATGCTTTTACACTTGCAAACCTTTTGCAAAGTCAGATTGTGGTTTCTGGCAAATAATCTATATTTGTTTGAATTCCTCTAAGAGAATGAGTCCCGAGATGATACTTATAATTAGAAAAGAGCTTCCTATCTGATCTCATTGGCTGTCTGGCTATCTGTGACCCCCCCCCCCTTCCATGTGTGGTCATGGAAACTGCCTTCATCATATGGCACTAGATTATTTAGTTGTATTAATATTATCAGGTTTATTTGGGGGGGGGGCTCCCAAGGCAGTTTCATGCGCTTTACTTACGGGTCCTTTCCAACAATCCAGAGAGAGAAAATCAAATAAATACACAATGAGTAAAGGATAACTTGTCTATATACACGGGGTACCAGTACAGAGTCCATGTGCAGGGGTACGAGGTCATTGAGGTACATATGTACAGTATATCACAAAGTGAGTACACCCCTCACATTTTTGTAAATATTTGAGTATATCTTTTCATGTGACAACACTGAAGAAATGACACTTTGCTACAATGTAAAGTAGTGAGTGTGCAGCTTGTATAACAGTGTAAATTTGCTGTCCCCTCAAAATAACTCAACACACAGCCATTAATGTCTAAACCGCTGGCAACAAAAGTGAGTACACCCCTAAGTGAAAATGTCCAAATTGGGCCCAAAGTGTCAATATTTTGTGTGGCCATCATTTTCCAGCACTGCCTTAACCCTCCTGGGCATGGAGTTCACCAGAGCGTCACAGGTTGTCACTGGAGTCCTCCTTCACTCCTCCATGACAACATCACGGAGCTGGTGGATGTTAGAGAACTTGCACTCCTCCACCTTCCGTTTGAGGATGCCCCACAGATGCTCAATAGGGTTTAGGTCTGGAGACATGCTTGGCCAGTCCATCACCTTTACCCTCAGCTCCTTTAGCAAGGCAGTGGTCGTCTTGGAGGTGTGTTTGGGGTCGTTATCATGTTGGAATACTGCCCTGAGGCCCAGTCTCCGAAGGGAGGGGATCATGCTCTGCTTCAGTATGTCACAGTACATGTTGGCATTCATGGTTCCCTCAATGAACTGTAGCTCCCCAGTGCCGGCAGCACTCATGCAGCCCCAGACCATGACACTCCCACCACCATGCTTGACTGTAGGCAAGACACACTTGTCTTTGTACTCCTCACCTGGTTGCCACCACACACGCTTGACACCATCTGAACCAAATAAGTTGATCTTGGTTTCATCAGACCACAGAACATGGTTCCAGTAATCCATGTCCTTAGTCTGCTTGTCTTCAGCAAACTGTTTGCGGGCTTTCTTGTGCATCATCTTTAGAAGAGGCTTCCTTCTGGGACGACAGCCATGCAGTCCAATTTGATGCAGTGTACGACGTATGGTCTTAGCACTGACAGGCTGATCCCCCACCCCTTCAACCTCTGCTGCAATGCTGGCAGCACTCATACGTCTATTTCCCAAAGACAACCTCTGGATATGACGCTAAGCACGTGCACTCAACTTCAAAGTCCTCTCTCTACACAATTTTACTGACTCCATCACATTTGTATTTTATTTAACATGATTCCATCACGTTTGTATTTTATTTAACATGATTCCATCACGTTTGTATTTTATTTAACATGATTCCATCACGTTTGTATTTTATTTAACATGACTCCATCACGTTTGTATTTTATTTAACATAATTCCATCACATTTTTGTATTTTATTTAACATGACTCTTTCACATTTGTAAAGAGGTGGGCTTGGCAAAGGCTCTATCTTTGGTGGCCATCTTTGTGTTTTTATACTGCAAGTTACATTGTAATCGATTAAGACTGTGTCTGTGTTGTTATTCTCATTATTTCCAAGTGCTCCTGCAGTTTTGTCCAGAGAGCCTCAGTCTGGAGCTTCAGCCCAAGTGAAAAGTACTGAGCACCAACTTCTCCTTCACAGTGATCTGTTCTGGTTGGAGCAAGGTGACCTGGAAGTCTGCTCACGAGCCCAGCCTGGAGGGACTGTCTGTGGAGGACAGAGGAACCCCCAGTGTGCTGGTCCTCCACAACGTCACCTGGAGACACTCTGGGAACCACGTCTGTGAGGAGCCCTCGACAGAGGAGACCAAGGACATAGCAGTCTTTGTACCGAGTAAGACTTAACACCATGTATGAACCTTATATTTTATTTGTATTTTTTTAAAGGAGTGGGGCAGTTCCACTCATGTATTTGTACATTTTGTATTGGATGGCACAGAGATAGAGAGGAGTCAGTGTTCTGAAATAGCAGTATCTATTAGATGTAATCCAGAGGCAGCGGCTTAGACTGCTAGACCATCCTAAAGCCATCCTAGGCCATCCTTAGGCCATCAGAGCATCCTAGGCCATCCTAGGCCATGAGACCATCATAGGCCATCCTAGGCCATCAGAGCATCCTAGGCCATCCTAGGCCATCAGACCATCCTAGGCCATCCTAGGCCATCATAGACCATCATAGGCCATCCTAGGCCATCCTAGGCCATCAGACCATCCTAGGCCATCCTAGGCCATCATAGGCCATCCTAGGCCATCATATACCATCCTAGGCCATCCTAGGCCATCCTAGACCATCCTATACCATCATAGGCCATCATAGACCATCCTATACCATCCTAGGCCATCATAGACCATCAATCTCTTCTATTATAGGAGGACTATGGAGGGACAAACTGTGACATTTCAAAGTTAATACAAATCAGTGCTGGTTTCAGAATTTACTTCCCTTCTTCAAAGTCTAACATGTGGTGGACATGTACCTGATCTCTGTCCTCCCCTCAGACCCAGACAAATGGTTTGTTCCCCTGGGGCCAGGAGTAATGATGAAGGAGGGAGAGGAAGGTACCATTCCCTGTGTGGTGTTTGACCCCGGCGTTAACGTGACCCTGTATGAGCTGGGCAGCCGGGCCCATGTGGAAGGAACATATCATCCCAGTAAAGGGATCACCGACATCCTGAAAGACAGCTCCTACATCTGCCGAGGTGCCATGAACGGAGAGGAGAAGGTGCCCCAGGTGTATTATGTCTACAGCATTGTGGGTAAGGCTCTGTGTCAACACAACCCACAAAGTGAAACTTCAACCAAAAGGAAGAGTGTCTCAACAGATGTCTTAAAATTGCCTTTAAAAAGCTAGCTGTAAAATGCTTTTGAAGACCAGCCCGCATGAACGTTGGGCCTGTTATGATGTCCTCTGTCTTTGCGTTTTATTCTTAACAGTCCAGAAGTCCATGAACACCTTTATGAGTCTCTTAAAGACAGTGCTGAAACAAGGCAAGGCCTTGATGGTTAATTGTACTGTAGCAAAGCAGAGATAGTTTACTTCACATGGGAGTTTCCTCGTAAAGAGATGAGTGAACTAATGGGTGAAGGATTATATACAGAGGCGCAACTTTCACTGTGGACCTCAGGTGTTTATGGACCAGAGACAACACCACCCTCGCTGGGGACACGGTATCCTTGACACCAAACACGTGCATAAGACCAGGTACCCATCATACATGTCATTGACATCCCAACAGAATAAAATATTTGATTATGATGACAATCAATGCATAAGCCCCATGATAAATACCTAGAAGCAGACACATTTCTGTTGTTCACTAACATGGACAATAAAGTTGTATTGATATTGATTGTGTTATTTTCCTTTTGACCTTTGACTTCCAGTTACCACAGTACTCTTATCTTGGTAAGGGTCAGGATGGACAGATGGGTCTCTACACCGTCCAGGTGGCCGATGGAGATGACGTCAAAGAGATCACCTTTGACCTGCAGATCAAGGGTAAGATACATAAATACACAGCTGAGATATAATTATCCGCTCTGGAGCATTAGACGTGTCTACATTACAGACGGGGTCACTATTCAGTCATACATTTTCCTTTATTGAGTTATCACATTGGAATATAAAGAATGGTGAATAGTTTCTTTCTAGTGATAAAACAATGGCCTACATATGTTTCCATACTTACTTTTCACATTCTCATGGGATATTTCCTCTCCCTGCAGCTCCCCCGAAGATAGTAGATCTGTCTAACCAGCACATGGACCAGGGCCACGGTGTGCTCTGTGTCACAGATGGGGCCCCCACACCCACTGTTCACTGGTACAGCTGTGAAACCATGGTAAAGTAAGAGGGAAAAACCCTGGAAATAAATACTGACCAACACAATGAAGCATATTCAGCCTCTTCAGTTGTGTTGCGACTTTCTCCTCTCAAAATGTAGAGGGTAGTGCAGCGCTAGGGCCACATTCGTAAATATTAGTCATAATTGTTAGACCTGTTGCTTATTTTAGACACTCAATAGTCTATAGTTGTTTTTTCAGTCACCCAATATTTCACTGAGATAGAAAGTCTCATAGACAGAACAATAATATTTTCCAGGGTTGGGGTCAATTACATTTCAGTTCCAGTTGATTCAAGAAGTAGAATTCCAATTCTCTTCAATGATTTTCAATGAAGAAAACTTGGAAGGGGAATTGGAATTTGGTCTGCTTTCTGAATTGACTGGAATTTAAATGGAATTGACCCCAACTCTGATATTTTTCTATCATCACCAAGAGAATCCACAATTATGACCTCATCACCCAGATGCAGTCGTAAGACCACAGCATGGAAGCACTCTTCTGGCTGACCCAGACAACGGCAGCATCCAGATGAGCGTGAGACACATTGAGACCTCAGGAGTCTACCAGGTCTGCAGCCTGTTGACCTTTCAGGCCATGAACAGTGTTATGTCAGTACGCTGTGAAGCCCGCAACGACAGAGGTCACAGGGCCTGGGACATCAAACTCGTCTCCAACTGTAAGCACTGACTCAGCATGGATTGAAGTCAAGGACTATGACACAATGAAAATAAGTATTTACAGTAACTATCAACAACTGATGTAAAATAATTTTTGATTAACTGATGAAAATACTCTGTGGCTAAAAGAGTACATAACATGCCATTTAGCAGAAGCTTTTATCCAAATACATATTTTAAGTATCGGTGGTGCTGAGAATCAAAACCCACTACCCTGGTATTGCAAGAGCCATGTTCTACCAACTGAGCTACAGAGGACCACCTGTTGTATGAGCTCCTATCTCTGTGTGTGTGTCTGCAGCTCTGTTCTCCCAGGTGGCTGTGCTGGCTGCAGTGTTAGTCCTCGTAGTCATCACTGTCGTCTTCCTCATTGCCCTCTGGAGAAAGGTGACACGCACACAGAAACCTATCTCCATCTCCTAATACTAACATATGGGCCCTAGCGTATATAGTGCTTTTCAAGGACTCAACGTCTCTTCCCATCACATTTGTGTTGATAGTGATGCTACTGTTGAAGATGAGACTGTAACATTAGGGATGATGACGATAACGGACTGGAGCCTGGCTAGCAGTTCTAAAGAGCCTTCATGTGGAACTGAACTGCCACCTAAGTCACAGCCTTGATGTCATAACAAACATTTGTGTGGGTGTGGGATGGCCTAGTTATTCTAGGTACGTTGAATCAATCTGATTCTATGTATTTACATGGAATCAACAGCACTCTTTAATTGTCCAAGACATATCTCCCGTCAGGGACAGTTAAGTATATCATATATATATATATATATCATTTATAAAACTCTGACAGGCTTTTGTTCTCTGCCTTCAGAAGCCCCGCTATGAGATTTGATGGAAGGTGATGGAGTCAGTAAGCTCAGACAACCACGAGTGCACCTACATCGACCCTATGCACCTGCTCTATGACTGTGAGTGGGAGGTGCCCCGAGACAGCATGGTCCTGAGTGAGGGAATATTACAACTCAGTAAGTGAATATGTTTTAGCATAATTATGTGAATAGCGTAGCCTATATACTGTATAAGTCATGCTTTATTGATAGATTTGGCGTTGGCTAAGCTAACAGTGCACCTCATTTTCTGTCACACTAGGTCACACGTTCAGGAGGGTCGTGGAGGCCACAGCATACGGATTTGGTCACACCCAGTCCACCATCAAAGTGGCTGTGAAGATGCTCAAGTGTAAGTGCTTTATGCGTCACCAACAACTTCAAAACAAAACGAAATCCTAAAATGTACACGCAAACCACAGACCCGTGTCCTCTTTCTCTACCACGGAATAATATTGCAATGCTGTGTGTTCTCCTATTGCATTTGACGGACAACCACAGCAAGGAGAAGTGAGACTCAGCCTCTAATATCTGAGCTGAAAATAACGAGTCCCCTTGGGCCCCATGTAAACATTGTCAACCTACTTGGGACCTGTACCAAATGAGGTGGGAACTGGGAAGCATACCACTACTTTAACGACTTCGGGTTAGATTCTATCCAATTACCTTTATTCATCTGTGCACCTTTTACAGGCAATGTTTTTGTGTTGTTGGAGACCGTATTCATGATAAACGCTGCATATGTCAGCTCAAATGGAAATGTTATTTAAATGTCAATCAAGCGCACCGGAATGCAGATCTTCCACAGTTCAGGTTTGAATCTCAGCCTTAACATAATTACCACGTCAGTCAAAGTGTGTGTATTAACAACTGTCCTATATACCTAATAACTGAGTACTGTCGCTACGGCGACTTGGTTGACTACCTCCACCGCAAAAGGCACACCTTCTTGCAGTACTACACAGATTTTAAAATGCAGGGATGCTGATATGTGCAGCACTTCACAATCAAAGACATACTGGCACTTACTGTTGTGCCCCTTCGTGTTTCTCAGAGAGAGCAATGGGGGTTACATGGACATGACTAAGGATGATTCTTTAAATTATGTCCCCGTGCAAGAGCTGAGCGATAACGTCAAGTATGCAGGCATTGAGCTGTCGGCCTATGAGACAACCTACCATCAGGACAGCAACCAAGGACAAGGTAGAGATAGTGGAAATAATGCTAACCCTCAGCATGAAATAGTGGAAACAATACCAACCCTCAGCCTTTTATAGTGTGGGCGATACTAACCCTCAGCCTGATATAGTGGAAACCATACTAACCCTCAGCCTGATATAGTGGAAACCATGCTAACCCTCAGCCTGTTATAGTGTGTGCGATACTAACCCTCAGCCTGATATAGTGTGGGCGATACTAACCCTCAGCCTGTTATAGTGGAAACCATGCTAACCCTCAGCCTGATATAGTGGAAACCATGCTAACCCTCAGCCTGATATAGTGGAAACCATAATAACCCTCAGCCTGATATAGTGGAAACCATGCTAACCCTCAGCCTGTTATAGTGTGGGCAATACTAACCCTCAGCCTGATATAGTGTGGGCGATACTAACCCTCAGCCTGTTATAGTGGAAACCATGCTAACCCTCAGCCTGATATAGTGGAAACCATGCTAACCCTCAGCCTGATATAGTGGAAACAATACCAACCCTCAGCCTGTTATAGTGTGGGCGATACTAACCCTCAGCCTGTTATAGTGGAAACATACTAACCCTCGGCCTGATATAGTGTGGGCGATACTAACCCTCAGCCTGTTATAGTGGAAACCATGCTAACCCTCAGCCTGATATAGTGTGGGCGATACTAACCCTGAGCCTGTTATAGTGGAAACCATGCTAACCCTCGGCCTGATATAGTGGAAACAATACCAACCCTCAGCCTGTTATAGTGTGGGCGATACTAACCCTCAGCCTGATATAGTGGAAACCATGCTAACCCTCAGCCTGATATAGTGGAAACCATGCTAACCCTCAGCCTGATATAGTGGAAACAATACCAACCCTCAGCCTTTTATAGTGTGGGCGATACTAACCCTCAGCCTGTTATAGTGTAAACATACTAACCCTCAGCCTGTTATAGTGGAAACCATGCTAACCCTCAGCCTGATATAGTGGAAACCATACTAACCCTCAGCCTGTTATAGTGTGGGCGATACTAACCCTCAGCCTGATATAGTGGAAACAATACCAACCCTCAGCCTGTTATAGTGGAAACATACTAACCCTCGGCCTGATATAGTGGAAACAATACCAACCCTCAGCCTTTTATAGTGGAAACAACACTAATCCTCAGCCTGATATAGAGTGAACCATACTAACCCTCAGCCTGTTATAGTGGAAACCACACTAACCCTCACCCTGATATAGTGGAAACAACACTAACCCACAGCCTGATATGGTGGAAACAACACTAACCCTCAGCCTGACATAGTGGAAACCACACTAACCCTCAGCCTGATATAGAGCTAACCATACTAACCCTCAGCCTGTTATAGTGGAAACCATACTAACCCTCAGCCTGTTATAGTGGAAACATACTAACCCTCAGCCTGTTATAGTGTGGGCGATACTAACCCTCAGCCTGATATAGTGTGGGCGATACTAACCCTCAGCCTGTTATAGTGTGGGCGATACTAACCCTCAGCCTGTTATAGTGTAAACATACTAACTCTCAGCCTGTTATAGTGGAAACCATGCTAACCCTCAGCCTGATATAGTGGAAACCATACTAACCCTCAGCCTGTTATAGTGTGGGCGATACTAACCCTCAGCCTGTTATAGTGTAAACATACTAACTCTCAGCCTGTTATAGTGGAAACCATGCTAACCCTCAGCCTGATATAGTGGAAACCACACTAACCCTCACCCTGATATAGTGGAAACAACACTAACCCTCAGCCTGATATGGTGGAAACAACATTAACCTCAGCCTGATATAGTGGAAACCACACTAACCCTCAGCCTGATATAGAGCTAACCATACTAACCCTCAGCCTGTTATAGTGGAAACCATGCTAACCCTCAGCCTGATATAGTGGAAACCATGCTAACCCTCAGCCTGATACATTGTGAAACATACTAACCCTCAGCCTGTTATAGTGTGGGCGATACTAACCCTCAGCCTGATATAGTGGAAACCATGCTAACCCTCAGCCTGATATAGTGGAAACCATGCTAACCGTCAGCCTGATACATTGTGAAACAATACCAACCCTCAGCCTTTTATAGTGGAAACAACACTAATCCTCAGCCTGATATAGAGTGAACCATACTAACCCTCAGCCTGTTATAGTGGAAACCACACTAACCCTCAGCCTGATATAGTGGAAACAACACTAACCCTCAGCCTGATATAGTGGAAACAACACTCACCCTCAGCCTGATATAGTGGAAACAACACTCACCCTCAGCCTGATATAGTGGAAACCACACTAACCCTCAGCCTGATATAGTGGAAACCATGCTAACCCTCAGCCTGATATAGTGGAAACAATACCATTTACATTTAAGTCATTTAGCAGACGCTCTTATCCAGAGCGACTTACAAATTGGTGCTTTCACCTTATGACATCCAGTGGAACAGCCACTTTACAATAGTGCATCTAGGTATTTTAAGGGGGGGAGAAGGATTACTTTATCCTATCCTAGGTATTCCTTAAAGAGGTGGGGTTTCAGGTGTCTCCGGAAGGTGGTGATTGACTCCGCTGTCCTGGCGTCGTGAGGGAGTTTGTTCCACCATTGGGGGGCCAGAGCAGCGAACAGTTTTGACTGGGCTGAGCGGGAACTGTACTTCCTCAGTGGTAGGGAGGCGAGCAGGCCAGAGGTGGATGAACCAACCCTCAGCCTGTTATAGTGTGGGCGATACTAACCCTCAGCCTGTTATAGTGTAAACATACTAACCCTCAGCCTGTTATAGTGGAAACCATGCTAACCCTCAGCCTGATACATTGGGAAACATACTAACCCTCAGCCTGTTATAGTGGAAACATACTAACCCTCAGCCTGTTATAGTGGAAACATACTAACCCTCAGCCTGTTATAGTGTGGGCGATACTAACCCTCAGCCTGATATAGTGTGGGCGATACTAACCCTCAGCCTGTTATAGTGTGGGCGATACTAACCATCAGCCTGTTATAGTGTAAACATACTAACCCTCAGCCTGTTATAGTGGAAACCATGCTAACCCTCAGCCTGATATAGTGGAAACAATACCAACCCTCAGCCTGTTATAGTGGAAACATACTAACCCTCGGCCTGATATAGTGGAAACCATGCTAACCCTCGGCCTGATATAGTGGAAACAATACCAACCCTCAGCCTTTTATAGTGGAAACAACACTAATCCTCAGCCTGATATAGAGTGAACCATACTAACCCTCAGCCTGTTATAGTGGAAACCACACTAACCCTCACCCTGATATAGTGGAAACAACACTAACCCTCAGCCTGATATGGTGGAAACAACACTAACCCTCAGCCTGATATAGTGGAAACCACACTAACCCTCAGCCTGATATAGAGCTAACCATACTAACCCTCAGCCTGTTATAGTGGAAACCATGCTAACCCTAAGCCTGATAAAGTGGATACAACACTAACACTCAGCCTGATATAGAGCTAACCATACTAACCCTCAGCCTGTTATAGTGGAAACCATGCTAACCCTCAGCCTGATATAGTGGAAACCATGCTAACCCTCAGCCTGATACATTGTGAAACATACTAACCCTCAGCCTGTTATAGTGTGGGCGATACTAACCCTCAGCCTGATATAGTGGAAACAACACTAACACTCAGCCTGATATAGAGCTAACCATACTAACCCTCAGCCTGTTATAGTGGAAACCATGCTAACCCTCAGCCTGATATAGTGGAAACCATGCTAACCCTCAGCCTGATATAGTGTGGGCGATACTAACCCTCAGCCTGATATAGTGGAAACCATGCTAACCCTCAGCCTTATATAGTGGAAACCATGTTAACCCTCAGCCTGATATAGTGGAAACCATGCTAACCCTCAGCCTGATACATTGTGAAACATACTAACCCTCAGCCTGTTATAGTGTGGGCGATACTAACCCTCAGCCTGATATAGTGGAAACAACACTAACCCTCAGCCTGATATAGTGGAAACAACACTCACCCTCAGCCTGATATAGTGGAAACCACACTAACCCTCAGCCTGATATAGAGCTAACCATACTAACCCTCAGCCTGTTATAGTGGAAACCACACTAACCCTCACCCTGATATAGTAGAAACAACACTAATCCTCAGCCTGATATAGAGCTAACCATTCTAACCCTCGGCCTGATATAGTGGAAACAATTATAACCCTCAGCCTGTTATAGTGTGGGCGATACTAACCCTCAGCCTGTTATAGTGGAAACCATACTAACCATCAGCCTGATATATTGGGAAAAATACTAACGATCAGCCTGATATAGTGGAAACCATACTAACCATCAGCCTGATATATTGGGAAAAATACTAACGATCAGCCTGATATAGTGGAAACAATACTTACTGTCACGACTTCTGCCGAAGTTGGTCCCTCTCCTTCTTTCGGCAGTGTTCAGCGGTCGACGTCACTGGCTTTCTAGACACCACCGATCTATGTTTCATTTTCGTTTTGTTTTGTCTTGATCATACACACCTGGTTTCTATTCCATTAATTATGCCCTCTGATTTCCCTCTCTGTTTGTGCGTTATTGTTTGTCATGCGGGTTCTCGTTGTTCGTGCTTGGGATTATTGTATTTGTTCCTTGTTGGAATCTTACTTATTTTGGAGTACATTTTGGATGATTACTCAGAACTGTGTCCTGCGCCTGACTGCATTTTTCCATGTTACCAATGTCCTCACAGAAAAACGCACCAACAAATGGAGTCAGCAGGTACAGCCAGCCCTCCTCTCCCAATGGTGGAAGAGATGAGGAGCCTGTTCAGCAGCACGCAACCATGCTACAGAGTCTCGGTACAGCCACGGATCGCGTGCTGCAAACCATGGACCAATTGGAGAGAGGTGGTTTTCCGGTTCACCCATCAGCACCTTCCCAGCTTCCACAACAACCAATCCAGAGATCCACACTTCCTTCATCAGAATCCAGTGGGATTCAACTCTCGCTCCCGGTTGGTTCCTACTCCAGCTGGAGCTCTACCTGGCAGCTGTTCAGCCAGCTCCCTCAGGACGCGAGAGAGTGAGCGCCCTCATCTCTTGTCTGACTGGAAAAGCATTGGTCTGGGCCAACGCCATCTGGGGAGAAGAAGGCCCAAAGTTGGACAATTACAAAGATTTCACCCCGCCGCTTCCAGGCAGTTTTCGTCATCCTCCTGAGGGCAGAGGAACGTTTGTTCCATTTAAGACAGGGGATGGAGAGCGCTCAAGAGTTCGCTCTGGATTTTAGAACTCTGGCCGCGGGCGCAGGATGGAATGAGCGGGCCCTGAACAATCGCTACAGGTGTTGTTTACGCGAGGACGTTTGTAGGGAGTTAGCCTGCAGGGACACCGCCGTTAATCTGGACCAGCTGGTGGACCTATCCATCCGGCTGGATAACCTGTTGGCATCCCGCGGACGTCCAGATCGGGGTCCGTCAGTTCCATCCCCCAGCACCTCTGATCCTACCCCTATGGAGATTGGAGGTGATGCTATGAGGGGGACCGGAGGGGGGACCGTTCCCTGCACCAACTGTGGCCGCAGAGGACACACTTCTGGTCGGTGCTGGGGAGGTTTCCCAGGTAATCGAGGTGGCAGGCCTCAGGTGAGTAGGCACACACAGTGGCAGGCCACTGGTGGATCACCTCAGGTGAGTAGGCACACACCTCACCCAGAGCTCCCCGTTGCACACATGTGGTTGTGGGTAGCCTTTCCTGAGTTTTCCCAGCATTCCCAGCATAATGCGCTAGTAGATTCAGGTGCAGCTGGGAACTTTATTGACCGTACATTTGCACTTAGTTTAGGGATTCCTATTGTTCCTGTTGATGTCCCATTCCCTGTACATGCCTTAGATAGTCGTCCGTTGGGGTCAGGGCTAATCAGGGAGGTCACAGCTCCACTCCGTATGATAACGCAGGAGAATCATGAGGAGAGAATTAGTCTCTTTTTGATCGACTCTCCTGCGTTTCCTGTTGTGTTGGGCCTTCCCTGGTTGGCCTCTCATGATCCTATTATTTTGTGGCAACAGAGGGCTCTCAAGGGATGGTCTCGTCAGTGCGGTACGGTGGAAAGTCCAAACCAGGTATCCACCATGCACATTCCCCCCGAATATGCCGATTTGGCACTCGCCTTCTGTAAAAAGAGGGCGACTCAATTACCACCCCATCACACCGAGGGATTGTGTGATAAATCTTCTTGTAGATGCTTTACTTCCCAGGAGTCACGTGTATCCTCTGTCACAGGAGGAGACGGTGCTATGGAAACATATGTCACCGAATCTCTGGGACAGGGATACATTCAGCCTTCCATTTCATCGGTCTCCTCAAGTTTATTTTTTGTGAAGGATGGAGGTTTGCGTCCGTGTATTGACTATCGAGGTTTGAATCAGATCACGATAAAATACAGTTACCCACTACCTCTCATAGCCAGTATGACAGAGTCATTGCACGGGGCGCGCTTCTTCACAAAATTGGACCTCAGGAGCGCTTATAACCTGGTGAGTATCAAGGGAGGGGATGAGTGGGAGACGGCATTTAGCACTACATCTGGGCACTATGAATATCTAGTCATGCCGTTCGGGTTGATGAATGCTCCATCAGTTTTCCAATGCTTTGTAGATTAGATTTTCAGGGACCTGCACGGGCAGGGTGTAGTGGGGTATATAGATGACATTCTAATATACTCTGCTACACGCGCCGAGCATGTGTCTCTGGTGCGCAGGGTGCTTGGTCGACTGTTGGAACATGACCTGTACGTCAAGGCTGAGAAATGTCTGTTCTTCTCCTTCCTAGGGTACCGCTTTTCCGCGTCAGGAGTAGAGATGGAGAATTACCTTATTTTAGCCTTGTGTAATTGGCCGACTCCAACCACAGTAAAGGGGGTGCAGCGGTTCTTAGGGTTTGCCAACTACTACCTGAGATTTATCCGGGGTTTTGGTCAGGTAGCGGCTCACATTACCTCCTTGCTGAAGGGGGGACTGGTGCGACTGCAGTGGTCAGCGGACAGGGCTTTTTGTCAACTGAAGGCTCTGTTTACCTCGGCTCCCGTGCTGGCTCATCCTGATCCCTCCTTAGTGTTCATAGTTGAGGTGGATGCGTCCGAGGCTGGGATAGGGGCTGTAATGTCTCAGCGCTCGGGTACGTCACTAAAGCTCCACCACTGCGCTTTCTTCTCGAAGAGGCTCAGCCCAGCGGAGCGAAACTATGATGTGGGGGAGCTGTTGGCTGTTGTCAGGGCTCTGAAAGCGTGGAGACATTGGCTTGAGGGGGCTAAACACCCTTTCCTCATTTGGACTGACCACCGCAATCTGGAGTACATTTGGGCAGCTAGGAGACTGAACCCTCACCAGGCGAGGTGGGCCATGTTTTTTCACCAGCTTTGTTTTCACTCTATCCTACAGACCAGGTTCCCAGAATGTTAAGGCAGACGCACTGTCCAGGATGTATGACACGAAGCAGCAGTACGCAGAGCCTACTCCCATAATTCCAGCTTCTTGCCTGGTGGCACCAGTGGTATGGGAGGTGGACGCAGACATCGAGCAGGCGTCACGTGCAGAGCCCACTCCCCCACAGTGTCCAGTTGGGTGTCTGTACGTTCCGTTTGATGTCCGGGATCGTTTGATCTGTTGGGCCCACACGTCACCCTCCTCGGGTCATCCTGGCATCGGTTGGACAGTGCGCTGTCTTGCTGGGAAGTACTGGTCCCCCAATTCACGTCTAAAGTCTGGAGGGCGTTTATGGAACGCCTGGGGGTCTTGGTTAGCCTCACCTCGGGTTTTCACCACCCCGAGAGTAACGGGCAGGTGGAGAGAGTAAACCAGGATGTGGGTAGGTTTCTGCGGTCCTATTGCCAGAACCGGCCAGGGGAGTGGTCGGTTTTCATCCCCTGGGCGGAGATGGCCCAAAACTCCCTTCGCCACTCTTCCACTAACCTATCCCCTTTCCAGTGTGTGCTAGGTTATCACCCAGTCCTGAAACCTTGGCATCAGAGCCAGATCGAGGCTCCTGCGGTGGATGAATGGTTTCGGCACTCGGAGGCGACATGGGACGCTGCTCATGTGCGTTTACAATGGACCATCAGGCGGCAGAAGGCGAGTGCCGACCGACACCGCAGGAAGTTGTAACCTATAACAAACCTCATTCAATCTCCTCAGGACTTTAAATGGCTCCACAAACCGCGAACCCAGCTTCCGGCAGGGCAGGCAAAGGGGCAGGTTTCGGGTCAGACCCGGTTACAACTTCCCCCTGATTACTGTATTAACCCCTCGTTCCATGTGTCTCTCCTCAGGCCGGTGGTGGCTGGTCCGCTCCAGCAGTCTGAGGTGCGGGAGGTTCCTACGCCCCCTCTGGACATCGAGGGGGCCCTGGCGTATACTGTGCGAGCCATCATGGACTCAGATGTCAGGCGAGAGGCCTTCAGTACCTCGTGGAGTGGGAGGGGTACGGTCCAGAGGAGAGATGCTGGGTGCCGGTGGAGGAAATCCTGGATCCATCATTACTGCGCCTCGTCCTCCGGGTCGTCCCCGAGGCCGGTGTCGGCGTGCTGCTGGAGCCGCGCGTCAAGGGGGGGGGTACTGTCACTGTGTTCGGCGGTAGATGTCACCGGCTTTCTAGACACCACCAATCTATGATTCATTTTCATTTTTTTTGTCTTGATCATACACACCTGGTTTCTATTTCATTAATTATGTTCCTTATTTAACCCTCTGATTTCCTTCTCTGTTTTGTGCGTTATTGTTTGTCATGCGGGTTCTCGTTGTTCGTGCTTGGGATTATTGAATTTGTTCCCTGTTGGAATCTCACTTATTTTGGAGAACATTTTGGATGATTACTAAGAACTGTCCTGCACCTGACTCTGCATTTTTCCATGTTACCAACAGTCCTCACACTTACCCTCAGCCTGATATAGAGTGAACCAAACTAACCCTCAGCCTTTTATAGTGGAAACCACACTAACCCTCAACCTGTTATAATGGAAACAGACAAACCCTCACCCTGTTATAATGGAAACAGACTAACCCTCACCCTGTTATAATGGAAACAGACAAACCCTGACCCTGTTATAATGGAAACAGACTAACCCCCACCCTGTTATAATGGAAACAGACTAACCCTCAGCCTGTTATAATGGAAACAGACTAACCCTCACCTTGTTATAATGGAAACAGACTAACCCTCACCCTGTTATAATGGAAACAGACTAACCCCCAGCCTGTTATAATGGAAACAGACTAACCCCCAGCCTGTTATAATGGAAACAGACTAACCCCCAGCCTGTTATAGTGTGATCCATACTAACCTTCAGCCTGATATAATGGAAACAGACAAACCCTCACCCTGTTATAATGGAAACAGACTAACCCTCACCCTGTTATAATGGAAACAGACTAACTCTCAGCCGGTTATAATGGAAACAGACAAACCCTCACCCTGTTATAATGGAAACAGACTAACCCCCAGCCTGTTATAGTGTGATCCATACTAACCTTCAGCCTGATATAATGGAAACAGACTAACCTTCAGCCTGATATAATGGAAACAGACTAACCCTCAGCCGGTTATAATGGAAACAGACAAACCCTCACCCTGTTATAATGGAAACAGACTAACCCTCACCCTGTTATAATGGAAACAGACTAACCCCCAGCCTGTTATAGTGTGATCCATACTAACCTTCAGCCTGATATAATGGAAACAGACTAACCTTCAGCCTGATATAATGGAAACAGACTAACCCTCAGCCTGATATAGTGGAAACAGACTAACCCTCAGCCTGATATCGTGTAGGAAACATTTAAACTTCCCTGTCAGACAGATGGTGGGTAGACATTGTCTCTGATGTTGAAATGCTGCTGAAGAGACCAAAATAGGGAAGCCTCTCACTCCACCTTGCTGTTTGACATGCAAGCGGCTTCCATAAAAGGTTTGTTAATGTTTCAACCTCTTGTGTAACCAGACATTGCCTTTTAAACAGTACTTTGATCAAAACCATCAGCTTGTCTCAGAGTTTGTGACTATTGTTTGTTCTCTGTTATGTTGCTCAGGCCAAGAGAGAGCAGACATGGCGTTATCAGTGACTCCCCTATTCTGAGATGCACTGATCTAGTGGGGTTCCGTTACCAGGTGGCTAAGGGCATGGACTTCCTGTCATCCAAGAACATATGACTCATTACAGCTGGCTTATATCCGCTTTAACAGATTGATTCACAATCCGATCTCATTAATACCGGATCATGCCATGTCACATCATTCATTCATTACTGATGCCGCGTGGAAATAATCTTAGTGAACCCACAAGACACTTCAATAACAGCTTGTCTGAACTGTTGTCCCTGTCCTCACGCTCTCGTCTGCCAGGAAAAGCTGGTTAAGATCTGTGACTTTGGCTTGGCCCATGACGTCATGAACAACTCCAACTACATAGCCAAACGCAGAATGAGTACTTTAATATATATATATATATATATATATATATATATATATATATAAGTATTTTAATTTATTGAACAGAGATAGAGAGGATGAGAGTGAGGAAAGAGGTTGTGTCGAAGGGCAGTAGTGTCACGGCTGGCTGAAGGACTGGACCAAAGGGCAGCATGGTAAGCGTACATTTGAACTTTATTTAAAAATGACGCCGACAAAACGAAGAACAAAAAAACAAACCGTGAAGCTTTGGGCCATGTGCCCTGAACAAAGACAAACCATGAAGCTTTGGGCCATGTGCCCTGAACAAAGACAAACCATGAAGCTTTGGGCCATGTGCCCTGAACAAAGACAAACCGTGAAGCTTTGGGCCATGTGCCCTGAACAAAGACAAACCATGAAGCTTTGGGCCATGTGCCCTGAACAAAGACAAACCATGAAGCTTTGGGCTATGTGCTCTGAACAAATACAAAACCGTGAAGCTTTGGGCCATGTGCCCTGAACAAAGACAAACCGTGAAGCTTTGGGCCATGTGCCCTGAACAAAGACAAACCGTGAAGCTTTGGGCCATGTGCCCTGAACAAAGACAAACCGTGAAGCTTTGGGCTATGTGCCCTGAACAAAGACAAACCGTGAAGCTTTGGGCCATGTGCCCTGAACAAAGACAAACCGTGAAGCTTTGGGCCATGTGCCCTGAACAAAGACAAACCGTGAAGCTTTGGGCCATGTGCCCTGAACAAAGACAAACCGTGAAGCTTTGGGCCATGTGCCCTGAACAAAGACAAACCGTGAAGCTTTGGGCCATGTGCCCTGAACAAAGACAAACCATGAAGCTTTGGGCTATGTGCCCTGAACAAAGACAAACCGTGAAGCTTTGGGCCATGTGCCCTGAACAAAGACAAACCGTGAAGCTTTGGGCCATGTGCCCTGAACAAAGACAAACCGTGAAGCTTTGGGCTATGTGCCCTGAACAAAGACAAACCGTGAAGCTTTGGGCCATGTGCCCTGAACAAAGACAAACCGTGAAGCTTTGGGCCATGTGCCCTGAACAACTACAAAGTTAACCTCCCACAAAATACCCAAGTATGGTTCTCAATCAGAGACAACGATAGACAGCTGCCTCTGATTGAGAACCATACCCGGCCAACCACCTGGAAATAGAAAATCATAGAACATAGAACATAGACTGCCCACCCAAATCACACCCTGACCAAACCAAAATAGAGACATAAAACGCTCTATACGGTCAGGGCGTGACAAGTAGGCTGGATTTGAACCTATGCCAACAGTGTAGACGTGTGTCGGAGGCTGCCGAAATCCCGCCAGACCAGCTACCGTAGCCTACAAGGTAAGTTGACTTCATTTGTTTAGCTTTTATTGTAGTGTATTTGTGTACAGGCCATTTAAAGAAGTATAGTGTGTGTAGCAGGGGCACAACTTTAACTGGGGAATGTGATACAAAACCAGGAGACGGTGTGCTTTAGGACCATGCGGATGCCTCCGAGGGGTCGGAATGACTGTTTGGAGTGTTTATCCGACTGGATTAAAAAAATACGGTACCAGTCAAAAGTTTGGACACACCTACTCATTACAGGGTTTTTCTTTATTCATTACAATTTTCTACATTGTAGAATAATAGCGAAGACATCAAAACTATGAAATAACACATATGGAATCATGGAGTAACCAAAAAAGTGTTAAACAAATCAAAATATATTTGATATTTGATATTATTCAAGGTAACCACCCTTTGCCTTGATGACAGCTTTGCACATCCTTGGCACTTTGTAAAAATTAAGAAAAACCCTTGAATGAGTATGTCTGTCCAAACGTTTGACTTGTACTGTATATATTATGTTGTCGTCGCCCCCCCCCCAGTCTGTACTAAGTAATGGAGGGGAAGAAACCATCAAACAGCCATTATGTTCTGAGGTGAAAGTGATTGAAACCGAAACACTGTTTTTATAAGGAACTTCCAGAAGTGGGTTAATGTCACATACTTTGCGCAAACTATTATATTGTTTTTGTCTTGTTGGTTCTGTACATCCTGAATGTAAAATATGTTTTAGGTAAAAAAGCTGGCATCAAATGTTCTGAGGGTTTTTAAACACTAAAAGTTCCCACTGGATTGAAGTTGTTGTTGCCAGAATATGGTTGAGTTATGGGAAATCTGGGCTGCGGACTCTTTTCAACTGAGGTTTTTCTCTTGGCTTTTTTTTTGCGGTAGATCAGGAGAGGATGTGAAACAGCTTTCCCAGAGTCTTTATGGTATAGACGGTTACAAGACTTTGGTCAGACTACCAAAACAATGTCAATTTGCGTCACTGTACCACAAACAGAAGGTCATTTGCCACAAATACATCTGTAATTCTATATTACACCTGTCTTGACCTAAATTGGGTTACCTAATGTCCTCTATAGCTCAATAGGTTACCTAATGTCCTCTTTAGCTCAATAGGTTACCTAATGTCCTCTTTAGCTCAATAGGTTACCTAATGTCGTCTGTAGCTCAATGGGTTACCTAATGTCCTCTAGCTCAATGGGTTACCTAATGTCGTCTGTACCTCAATAGGTTACCTAATGTCCTCTTTAGCTCAATAGGTTACCTAATGTCCTCTATAGCTCAATAGGTTACCTAATGTCCTCTATAGCTCAATAGGTTACCTAATGTCCTCTATAGCTCAATAGGTTACCTAATGTCATCTGTAGCTCAATAGGTTACCTAATGTCCTCTTTAGCTCAATAGGTTACCTAATGTCGTCTGTAGCTCAATAGGTTACCTAATGTCCTCTATAGCTCAATAGGTTAACTAATGTCCTCTATAGCTCAATAGGTTACCTAATGTCCTCTATAGCTCAATAGGTTACCTAATGTCCTCTGTAGCTCAATAGGTTACCTAATGTCCTCTATAGCTCAATAGGTTACCTAATGTCTGCTGCAGCTCAGTGGATTACCTAATGTCCTCTTTAGCTCAATAGGTTACCTAATGTCCTCTATAGCTCAATAGGTTACCTAATGTCTGCTGCAGCTCAGTGGATTACCTAACAGCACGCATGACTATACGTCGCTTTGGATAAAAGCATCTGCTAAATGGCATATATTAATGTATGTCTCTGATATTGTACACATTCCTGCCACTGAAGTGGATGGCTCCAGAGAGTATCTTCCAGAACCTCTATGTTACAGTTTTCGTCTGGTGAAAGAGAGGAGGACCAAAATGCAGCGTGGTTATCTTTATATATCTTTAATGAAAGATGAAAAATACGAACAATTTACAAAACAAGAAACGTGAAAAACCGAAACAGCCCTATCTGGTGCAACAAACACAGAGACAGGAACAATCACCCACGAAATACTCAAAGAATATGGCTGCCTAAATATGGTTCCCAATCAGAGACAACGATAAACACCTGCCTCTTGATTGAGAACCACTCTAGGCAACCATAGACTTACCTAGAATACTATACTAAACACAACCCCATTAATCTACAAAACCCCTAGACAAGACAAACACATAATCACCCATGTCACACCCTGGCTAACCACAATAATAAAGAAAACACAAAATACTAAGGCCAGGGCGTGACACTACAGAACCTTGAGTGATGTTTGGTCTTTTGGCATTCTTCTTTGGGAGATCAAATCAAATCAAATGTTATTAGTCACATGCGCCAAATACAACAGGTTTAGACCTTGCAGTGAAATGCTTACTTGCAAACCCCTAACCAACAATGCAGTTAAAAAAATATGAAACAAATACAAATAAGAAATAAAAGTAACAAGTACAGTGCCTTACGAAAGTATTCCGCCCCCTCGAACTTTGCGACCTTTTGCCACATTTCAGGCTTCAAACATAAAGTTAGTGGTGGCTGTTAAACAGCCACCACTAACATTGAGTGGCTGCTGCCAACACACTGACACTGACTCAACTCCAGCCACTTTAATAATGGGAATTGATGGGAAATGATGTACATATATCACTAGCCACTTTAAACAATGCTACCTTATATAATGTTACTTACCCTACATTATTAATCTCATATGCATACGTATATACTGTACTCTATATCATCGACTGCATCCTTATGTAATACATGTATCACTAGCCACTTTAACCATGCCACTTTGTTTACATACTCATCTCATATGTATATACTGTACTCGATACCATCTACTGTATCTTGCCTATGCTGCTCTGTACCATCACTCATTCATATATCCTTATGTACATATTCTTTATCCCCTTACATTGTGTATAAGACAGTAGTTTTGGAATTGTTAGTTAGATTACTTGTTGGTTATTACTGCATTGTCGGAACTAGAAGCACAAGCATTTCGCTACACTCGCATTAACATCTGCTAACCATGTGTATGTGACAAATAAAATTTGATTTGATTTGATTTTTGATTTGATATAAAACTGTATTTTTTTGTGAAGAATCAACAACAAGTGGGACACAATCATGAAGTGGAACGACATTTATTGGATATTTCAAACTTTTTTAACAAATCAAAAACTGAAAAATTGGGCGTCCCACTTGTTGTTGATTCTTCACAAAAAAATACAGTTTTATATCTTTATGTTTGAAGCCTGAAATGTGGCAAAAGGTCGCAAAGTTCAAGGGGGCCGAATACTTTCGCAAGGCACTGTAATTAAAGAGCAGCAGTAAAATAACAATAGCAAGACTATATACAGGGGGGTACCGGTACAGACTCAATGTGTGGGGGCACCGGTTAGTCGAGGTAATTGAGGTAATATGTACATATAGGTAGAGTTATTAAAGTGACTATGCATGGATGATAACAACATAGAGTAGCAGATGTGTGAAGGAGGGGGGAATGCAAATAGTCTGGGGAGCCATTTGATTAGATCTTCAGGAGTCTTATAGCTTGGGGGTAGAAACTGTTTAGAAGCCTCTTGGACCTAGACGTGGCACTCTGGTACCGCTTCCCATGCGGTAGCAGAGAGAACAGTCTATGACTAGGGTGGCTGGAGTCTTTGACCATTTTTAGGGCCTTCCTCTTACACCGCCTGGTATAGAGGTCCTAGATGGCAGGAAGCTTTGTCCCAGTGATGTACTGGGTCGTATGCACTACTCTCTGTAGTGCCTTGCGGTCGGAGGCCCGAGCAGTTGCCATACCAGGCAGTGATGCAACCATTCAGGATGCTCTCAATGGTGCAGCTGTAGAACCTTTTGAGGATCTGAGGACCCATGCCAAATCTTTGCAGTCTCCTGAGGGGGAATAGGTTTTGATGTGCCCTCTTCACGACTGTCTTGGTATGCTTGGACCATGTTAGTTTGTTGGTGATGTGGACACCAAAGAGCTTGAAGCTCTCAACCTGCTCTACTACAGCCCCGTCGATGAGAATGGGGGCGTGCTCTGTCCTCTTTTTCCTATAGTCCACAATCATCTCCTTTGTCTTGATCACATTGAGGGAGAGGTTGTTGTCCTGGCACCACACGGCCAGGTCTCGGACCTCCTCCCTACAGGCTGTCTTGCCGTTGTCGTTGACAGGCCTACCACTGTTGTGTCATTGGCAAACTTAATGATGGTGTTGGAGTTGTGCCTGGCGTGCAGTCATGAGTGAACAGGGAGTGCAGGAGGGGACTGAGCAGGCACCCCTGAGGGGACCCTGTGTTGAGGATCAGCGTGGTGGATTTGTTGTTACCTACCCTTATCACCTGGGGGCGACCCTCTTTACCCTAGGTAAATAGAATATTCTCTGCATATTACGGATGTATTTTAATTTATTGCAACTAGAGATCATTTATGAATACATGTCTTGATATTAGGTATGTGCTCTGTTTTTGCCTAACTTCAGGAGGAATGCCCTATCCTGACATTCCTGTGAATCAACAGTTCTACACTGCATTGAAGAGAGGCTATAGGATGCCCAAATACACTCATGCTACAGACAAGATCTGAGGCCTCATCCGTCTCTCTTTGTCTGTAGGAATGTTTGTGGTTGTAAGTAAAACATAGGACAAGGTGACATTAACTCTGAGTTTGATGATGTGAGCTATGAGCTATGATGTCATGTGTAAGTGTTGATGAGAAATTGGAGAAGAGGCCACAGTTCTCCTCTCTAGCTCATTCGATGGGAAACCTGCTGACTAAGACTTACAGAAAGGTAAAGACAACCATGATAGATCATCCTCAACACTATGGCGATTTAATATGTTGATTTCTCATGTATATCTACAATTAGTAGATACATATAATTTCCAAACCCATCCAAGAAATACACCCAGGTGAATAAGAGCTTTCCCGAAGAGCGACCACGCTGTAGTCAAAACCAAACCTAGACCAGCAGGGAACCAGTCTCCTCGGGGGATCTAGGAGGGCAGAAGACAGGAGAGACCTGGGAGGAGGCTGGCCCCTCCCAGACTGAATACATCATCAACATCCCAGATATCCATGCAGTCATAGAGGAAGAAGCAGGAGGTGGTGAGGTGCTGAACACAGCCACACAGAGTACATCAAGGTAACATAGGACGTTCTCTCCACAGAGTGTGTGTCTAATCTGAAAACCCTGTGGCTGCCAGTTTGCCACAGGAAGTGTGACTGTGTGACTGTGTGAGTCAGGGGCAGAATTTGACGATTGCCCAATTCTGCACTGCCTCATGTCATGGCAGCTTTCCTTCAAAGCTTTTTGGATGTTGGGTTTTTGTTTCTTGCTTATTGTTATCAATAATTGGTCAGTGACACTCAGGCTTACGATAACACCGTTTATTGATTTTCCTCTGAGAGTAATAAAGCCGTAATAAAGTAAAACCACTATTTTTTTTCTACCTTCCATTAATAGCATGACTGACCATTATAATACTGATACAGCCTCCCTAGTTGAGCCAGAAACCTTCCTAGAAGAGCCAGTAGGCAGCACAGAGGAAGAGGTACAGTTGAAGTCGGAAGTTTACATACACTTAGGTTGGAGTCATTAAAACTCATATTTCAACCACACCACAAATGACTTGTTATCAAACTAGAGTTTTGACATCTGGACATCTACTTTGTGCATGACACAAGTATTTTTTCCAATAATGTTTACAGACAGATTATTTCACCTATAATTCACTGAACCTCGTTACCCATTGGGTCAGACGTTTACATATACTAAGTTGACTGCCTTTAAACAGCTTGGAAAATTCCAGAAAATGATGTCATGGCTTTAGAAGCTTCTGATAGGCTAATTGACATAATTTGAGTCAATTGGAGGCCTACCTTCAAACTCAGTGCCTCTTTGCTTGACATCATGGGAAAATCAAAAGAAGTCAGCCAAGACCTCCGAAAAAAATTGTAGACCTCCACAAGTCTGGTTCATCCTTGGGAGCAGTTTCCAAACGCCTGAAGGTACCACGTACAAACAATAGTACGCAAGTATAAACACCATGGGACCATGCAGCCATCATACCGCTCAGGAAGGAGATGCGTTCTGTCTCCCAGAGATGTATGTCCTTTGGTGCGAAAAGTGCAAATCAGTCCAAGAACAACAGCAAAGGACCTTGTGAAGATGCTTGAGGAAACAGGTACAAAAGTATGTATATCCACAGTAAAACAAGTCCTATATCGACATAACCTGAAAGGCCGCTCAGCAAGGAAGAAGCCACTGCTCCAAAACCGCCATAAAAAAAACAGACTAAGGTTTGCAACTGCACATGGGGACAAAGATCGTACTTTTTGGAGAACTTTCCTCTGGTCTGATGAAACAAAAATAGAACTGTTTGGCCATGATGACCATCGTTATGTTTGGAGGAAAAAGGGGGAGGCTTGCAAGCCGAAGAACACAATCCCAACCGTGAAGCATGGGGGTGACAGCATCATGTTGTGGGGGTGCTTTGCTGCAGGAGAGACTGGTACATTTCACAAAATAGATGGCATCATGAGGAAAATTATGTGGATATATTGAGGCAACATCTCAAGGCATCAGTCAGGAAGTTGAAGCTTGGTCGCAAATGGGTCTTCCAAATGGACAATGATCCCAAGCATACTTCCAAAGTTGTGGCAAAATGGCTTAAGAAAAACAAAGTCAAGGTATTGGAGTGGCCATCACAAAGCACTGATCTCAATCCTATAGAAAATGTATAAGAAGAACTGAAAAAGCGTGTGCGAGCAAGGAGGCCAACAAACCTGACTCAGTTACACCAGCTCTGTCAGGAGGAATGCTGAAAAATTCACCCAATTTATTGTGGGAAGCTTGTGCCAGGCTACCCAAAACGTTTTACCCTAGTTAAACAATTTAAAAGCAATGCTACCAAATACTAACTGAGTGTATGTAAACGTCTGACCCACTGGGAATGTGATGAAAGAAATAAAGGCTGAAATAAATAATTCTCTCTTCTATTATTCTGACATTTCACATTCTTAAAATAAAGTGGGCATCCTAACTGACCTAAGACAGGGAATTGTTACTTGGATTAAATGTCAGGAATTGTGAAAAACAGAGTTTAAATGTATTTGGCGAAGGTGTATGTAAACTTCTGACTTCAACTGTATCTGCCCTCACACTCACACAAGAAGATTGTCTCCCCCAGTCTCCATGCATCCCTGAAGTGGAGGAGAGTTTCCTGTAGCCTCATTAGGGAGCTGATGTTAGAGGAGTCTATTATACAGAACAATGTTCCACATGACAATGTGTGTTAGTTAAACATGAATGTTGCAGGCCCTTTTAGGAAACATTATCTGGTTATTATATTTCTCGTCATTATTTTTGTATATTAGGGATATATACCTGCTTTCCCCAGTAACTATTCCCCAGGTCATTGCTGTAAATGAGAATGTGTTCTCAGTCAACTTGGTAAGATAAGGGTAAAAATACATTTTAAAAAATGTAAAAAGGTACTTTTTCCATTTTCATTTTATGATTTACAAAAACAGGGTAGCCTAGTGGTTAGAGCGTTGGACTAGTAACCGGGAAGTTGCAAGTTCAAACCCCTGAGCTGACAAGGTACAAATCTGTCGTTCTGCCCCTGAACAGGCAGTTAACCCACTGTTCCTAGGCCGTAATTGTAAATAAGAATTTGTTCTTAACTGACTTGCCTAGTAAAATAAAAAAAAATGTCAAGGGAAACTGTCATTATTATATGCAATTGTTATCTAATCGAAGTTGTCAAATTGTAAAGAAAAGTATATTTGAAGAGAGAATACATAATTTATATAGAATGTACAGATGTAGGATCTTAATTTGATCATCCTGTTGCAGGAAAACTTGTAGTGTATTTGAGGTTTATCTGAGTTTTTTTATTTCCACTTCAAATTTCAGACTTGATTTTCCCATACAAAAAAAATGTATCAACCCTTTACAAAAATGTCCATTAATTATAATCCACATAATAATTCACATTTCCTGTTGCTAATAATTCACATTTCCTGTTCACATTTTCTGTAAGTTTGCAGTAATGTAACTCTTATATTTGCCCCTCTCATTCTTATCAAATGCCTTACCAATTTAAAACTAAATTAAGTTTTGAATTATTGATTAAAAACATTAAGCACTACATTTTTATTTAGCATTTATTTTGACAGGGAGTCGATGTTGAGACCAAGGTCTATTTAATAGATGAGCCTTGTATAGCACAACAATACACATCAAAATACAATATGCACCTTAAATGACACATTCATATACACATTAAAATAGACGTTATTATACACAACAATACACGTTAAGCAAACACAATCATAAACAGACACATTCTTCAGTGAAAAGGTCCCCTAACAACCTAGAGGCACCAGTTCCTCCCATTCTAAAGTGTATTCTAGATCATTCCACACGTAAGGTGCAACAAAACTAGAAGCAGGTCTACCCAATCCAAAGGTTCTCATGCTTTTTGTTGGTCAGGGATGTTCCATCAGGTTTCAGTAGCATATTAAAGACACTGATTGTAAAATGTCAGAATTCATTTGTTTCATAAATAGTACAAAATATCTTTGTTGTGCCTAATCTGTTTGCCTGGCTAGAGCATTGTCTTGTACAGAATACTGTTGAACTTCCAGCTCTGTACTGAAAGGTCTATGGCTAGTGTCCTTGAGTGTCAACTCAAACACATTGAAAGGGCATTTGATACTTCACATGCAATTTCTTGAGATGTATTAAATGACAGTTTTCATGATGTTTAAAAGATTTTTCGAATGTCTTTGAAAATCAAATGAAGTGCTTTTATTGTTCAGAATTGTGTCCTCTTTCAATTTGTGCTCTCTGTATTGTATAAATCATATATATATATATATAGTTTGTACTGTACCTATATAACAAAGCAATGAAAGGTATATATGCACTTTGCAATATTGTAACCTACGTAATAGTAAGATGGAAAAACACGCGGTGAGGGACCATTCTGAATAAGCTGAAGAATGCTGTCGATATCTAAGCTTCTTAGATGGGAAGAAAAGTACACATATCTATTTTTAATTAACTCCCTATATTAATTGACATGCCTACATTGCTACACAGCAAATGTACTGCAAGGTGTTTCAGTGGAATTTGACTTATTTCTATTTCAAATACATGTCATAAAAATGTTTACTCTTATTTCCACTCATGTCTAACTTAACTGGCCGTCTGTAAATACGTTGTAGAGACATTGTTATACTTTACTAAAAGACAACGACTCATCCATCAAAAGAATTCAGAACACACAAACTACTTTAATATGTACTGGCTGTAAGCACTGTGGGAGGTGAGTTAGGGGAAGTTGTAATGATATCAAGACTGACAAGCCACCCCAGTCAACCAGTTCCTTAACAACCCTTGAGTAGAGCGGACAGACTACCCAGAGGACAGACATATAGACAGAGACCAACAGAGACAGTGAGAGGGACAGAATATGCTCTTCCTGGCCCTTTTCCTGGGCATCATGCTCTGCACAGCACAAGGTAAGCACATTAATCAATGTGAGACTGTAGGAAGTGTTTTAAAATCAGCTCCTTTGTTCTCTGAATATTGTTCAGAGGATGTGTCATGATTTGTTTTAACCAACGAGACCTCATGGTGCTGTCAATATTCACACAAATGTATCATATGTTCATGAGTTGTTTTGATATTTTTTTTAAATACCAACTTTTTTTGTATTTTGTATTGATAAAATTGCCATCAAAACAGTCAAATACATTTGTTTAAAATATTTAACAGAATAGATACATGCGATTTAATCTTAATTACATTTTTATGACAATTAATCTTTTTTTCCCCCAAAATGTAACCATGGATGTAACAGAATTTGGACTCAAATGGATAAAATGTCATAGTGAAGACTGTTACAGTGAGAGCAGGTGTTTAGCTTTGTGGGTTCTGGCATCTGAGAGCAGGGGGGACAGGAGGGGTCACATGGGGTGGGGGGTAGACACAGAGCTAACAGAACATGTCCAGCTCCTGTTGGTTCCCCCCACTCCGCCGCCTCCCCAGAAAAAGCAGAAGTGAGAGTGGGATTGGGAAACAGGCACCCCGATGACCTGGATCCGTCCAGCAAGTCCCGAGCACAATGTGTTTCCTGGAGCTAGACGCTATCGGGGGTTCCGTTAAAAATAATTCCACACACAAGAAGACACATGCTTCAACCCTTCTTAGGAACACTCTCATTTCCCCTTTTTTCCCTGAAAAAAAAACACTCAAATATGAAATAGACAGAAAACCCTTTATTGCAAAAATAATTATCTCTGGTGACGTTGATGTATACCAAGAAAATTATTTTTATTACCACCTTTCTATCGATGATACCTAAGGCATTGAAATAACTCATAATTCACCATATGATAAAATGATATGTCAGTAACAGCAAATTACATAACTCTGGTACTGAAGTGTTGGCATCATGCCTGACAGAGGAGAAATTCAAGACGATGCACTTCACTGATTCAAAGTAAGTGGATTGTTTGATGTCCATTTTAGTATTTTATACAATACAAGTAAAATACTGTGTTGTACAGTCAAATAAAATGTATTTTTTCTTGCAGGTTTGTTGCTTTGTATTAAAATGGGAAGTCTTCACTCAACAATGAGACAATGTGTTTTCACCCTCTTTCAGGTGACAAAGAACCCCCTGCCAGTGAACCAGTTGGCATGACCATGGGGGACCTTAAACCAGTCTTCCTCCCAGCCAACCCAGAGTTCAGTCAGGCTCCCCCAGACCCGGTGGTAGCCCCTACGTCTCTATGCTGTGGAGTGGATGAGCTGAAACAGTTACTCTCCCAACATACCCAGGACCAGCGAGAAGCTGCTACCTGGAAAGGAGAGGTGGTCAAGGCGCTGTCTCAGCTGGTCCAGGAGCACAGAGAGGTGTCCAGCGGCCAGAGGGAGGTCATCAACCTGCTGAAAGCCATGAAGGACCAGGGAGCTCAGCACCTGAATAACCTGCAGAACCTGGGCAGACACCAGAGTCTTCTGGTGGAGAACCACCAGGCCCTGCTGCTGCAGGTGTCCCGCATCTCCACCCACCTCCAGGACCTGGCCAAGAAACCCAACGCTGCCAGCCAATGAGATGCTAAAATCTTAACCTGCATGAGACAGGCTGTCCAATCAGGAGGAATAAGCTTCATAACAAACTAAGCAGCAGTTCAATCCAGTTTCAGATTGTGGGCAATAACATGCTACTAAACCAAATTTGGTCAATAAGGCATACAATATATAATGCATTGATCAAGTCAATTTGCTTGTATGGATTTAACAATTAACTGATGAACCAATCACAGTCTGATATCCCAATACTAAATCACATTATCTGATTTGTTTATTTTTTACTGTTTTAGATTATAACATCCATGATTGATTACCAATGTATAGTATCACTCTCTGAATCGCCTAAAAACCAAATAAACAGATTCAAAATAACAGTTATTTTACAGGTCTTCTTTGTGATGCGCCGCCATTTCCTGGTTGCTAAAATTCTAATACTTTACCTAATTTCAGTTAATGTGGCAAAACAAACAATGTAGAGAATCATGGTACAATCCAAACTGCAGTGAAATTTATTTTCAATAACCAACAATATTGTAATTTCAGCTGTTTGAAGATGGTGTACAAATTAGAAAGTAAAAGACGCAAAAACTAAACTTAAGAATGGGAGGCATAGAAATAGAGCACATAGAACAGATATACTGCTTCTTAGACTTGCTTTCAATGGGAATTACAGATCTATAACTCACATTTCTTTGTGAGTTTGGTGGGGTCGCCCCAAAAAAGTTACATATTGTAGCTTTAAATTGTTCTTCCTCTTCTGTCCAAGGTAGATCCTGTTCTATCTATCTGTCCGGCTCTGCATTTACTGCTGATGACTCAATTCCGTCTGACTATTACTCCACCCTCCTTATGCAAGGATGGATCAGTGTTATATTTTTCAACCCACACCCTGAAAAACAACCATCTGTACAATAAACTGTTCACATATTTAGAAAAAATGTAATGATTGAAGTTGAAGATGAAATATGTAAACTGAATAAATACAAATCAGTGGGGCATCCACTTGGATATGTTCATCCCTGAGAAGATAGGTTTTAGAGTTACAGTGTAGTTTCATGTCGGGGGGTGTTGGGTCTCCGTTTTAGAGTTACAGTGGAGTTCATGTCGGGGGGTGTTGGGTCTCCGTTTTAGAGTTACAGTGTAGTTCATGTCGGGGTGTTGGGTCTCCGTTTTAGAGTTACAGTGTAGTTCATGTCGGGGGTGTTGGGTCTCCGTTTTAGAGTTACAGTGTAGTTCATGTCGGGGGTGTTGGGTCTCCGTTTTAGAGTTACAGTGTAGTTCATGTCGGGGGTGTTGGGTCTCCGTTTTAGAGTTACAGTGTAGTTTCATGTCGGGGGGTGTTGGGTCTCCGTTTTAGAGTTACAGTGTAGTTTCATGTCGGGGGGTGTTGGGTCTCCGTTTTAGAGTTACAGTGTAGTTCATGTCGGGGGGTGTTGGGTCTCCGTTTTAGAGTTACAGTGTAGTTTCATGTCGGGGGGTGTTGGGTCTCCGTTTTAGAGTTACAGTGTAGTTTCATGTCGGGGGGTGTTGGGTCTCCGTTTTAGAGTTACAGTGTAGTTCATGTCGGGGTGTTGGGTCTCCGTTTTAGAGTTACAGTGTAGTTTCATGTCGGGGGGTGTTGGGTCTCCGTTTTAGAGTTACAGTGTAGTTCATGTCGGGGGGTGTTGGGTCTCCGTTTTAGAGTTACAAATGTGATAATTCATTGAAATCTGTTATTACCGTAGTCTATGTCTATATTCCATGAAACATGTGAGGAACATGTGATGGACATGTGAGGAAACATGTGATGGACATGTGAGGGATTGTTAATATTTATTGTTTATTCCTGGTTCTGTCTTTGGTTTGTTGACAGAGCGAAGTCCTCCAGTAATCAGGCTGAACTCTGTGTTGCTGAGGGAGGCTGAGAGGACTTTGCTTTTAGGAACGTCATTCACCTTGACCTGCGAGGGGGACAGCACAGCCACCTGGTCTACCACAGCGTTCAAAAGGAGGAACTCTAAACAGGGGAGTATGATTACCATCAAGTACCTTACAGCAGACTACACTGGCACATACAAGTGTGTGTATGACAACCAACCAGACCTGTTCTCAGAGGTCCACATCTATGTGAAAGGTAAGTGTTTTCATGACAGGACATCTTTTATGGACGTTGAGAGTGGGAAACGCGCTCTAGAAATGATAAATTATCATTATTATTATCTGTCCAGATGCCAAAGCCACACACAACATTGTATGTTTATCAGCTAATATGTCACAAATTAAGTCAACATTGCTCAACCTGTTATGTTCCTTATAGATCCCAATAACGTCCTGGTAACCCCCCGCAACATGAGAGATGTTGAGGAGGGCGGGGATCTTCTCCTCTGTCAGCTGACAGACCCCAGTGCCACAGACATGTCCCTCCATATGGCCAACGGAGACCCAACACCCCCCGACATGAATTACACTGTCAATCCCAGGAGAGGGATCCTCATCAGACACCTTCTGACCAGCCACAGTGCAAACTACATATGCAGCGCAAAGGTCAATGGGGTCACAACACGCTCCAAAGACATCACTATCAATGTCGTTCAAAGTAAGATGAAGTAGATGTCTGTGCATTTTGTATTTTTTGGACATTGCATTGAGGTTATTAGTCCCAAAGCATCTAAACACATCTACTTGTGTCTGTTCCAGGGTTGCGTTGGCCACCGTCTGTGTTAATTGAGGTAGATGGGTATGTTAGTATTGTTGGAGAGGAGCTCCTCATCCCCTGCATCACCAGTAATCCTAACCACTTCTACAACGTCACCTGGAAACACTCCTCCCTCAAAGTAAGTTAAACAGTAACCTGTCCTCAATTTCTATCATTAAATCATATATGTTTCCCATTAGCTTGTATGATACAATATATGTCTGAAGATCTGAACTGATATGTTGTTTTTTATATATTTTTTATATATGCAGACATTGAACGTCTTTCATAAAGTAATACAGGACAAGCAGGTCCACATCACCAGTACTGTGACTATCCCGGCTGTGACCATGTCTGACACAGGAAACTTCACCTGTACAGCCATCAATGAGGCTGGGGCCAACAGGTCCACCACCTACCTGGAGGTCGTAGGTAAGCATTAGGGAAAGGGGGTGTTGATCTACCATCTAGTATGTTTGGCTAGCATCTAATGTGTTTGGCCGGCATCTAATATGTTTGGCTGGCATCTAATATGTTTGGCTAGCATCTAATATGTTTGGCTAGCATCTAATATGTTTGGCAAACATGTCATGTGTTTGGCTAGCATCTAATATGTTTGGCTGGCATCTAATATGTTTGGCTGGCATCTAATATGTTTGGCTGGCATCTAATATGTTTGGCTGGCATCTAATATGTTTGGCTAGCATCTAATATGTTTGGCTGGCATCTAATATGTTTGGCTGGCATCTAATATGTTTGGCTGGCATCTAATATGTTTGGCTGGCATCTAATATGTTTGGCTGGCATCTAATATGTTTGGCTGGCATCTAATGTGTTTGGCTAGCATCTAATGTGTTTGGCTAGCATCTAATATGTTTGGCTAGCATCTAATATGTTTGGCTAGCATCTAATATGTCTGGCTACATGGGAACATATTTATGTAAGCCCACGAGATCAGGATGGTAGTACAAGGCTAGTGTTGATCTCCACAAACACCAAACATGGAAACCTGTTTTAAAAGTGAAACTCAGCTCAGCATCCTCAAAGGAAATTGTGGTGTGATAATTTAAAATGTTAAGTTTTGTTGAAGTTTGTGATCAAAATAATGTTATCTTTAATGTTCTCTCTGTTTGTCTTTCTCCCTTCTTCAGATGAGCCTTACATTAGGTTCATACCCCGCCTGTCACCCAATCTATACCAAAATGGCTCCTTAGTCAATGTGAAAGAAGGGGAGAACCTTGAGATAAATATTCTGATCGAGGCCTATCCCCAAATCAAGAAGCATTGGTGGGACGTGCCCATGTCTCACAGTCACAACATCTCCACTCATGGTGACAAATGGACCGCCCAAGACAATAACAGGTCATTATTTTCCCAATAATTACCCTGCTTCTGAATGTGTATACCACATCATTTCTAAAAGATGCTGAATAAATACAGGAGCCGGTGCTGTTATTTGATCCTGTCCTGTCATCCTGTAGGTACGAGAGCAGCCTGCTGCTACACAGAGTCAGGTCTGAGGAGAGGGGCCAGTACACCCTCCACACCAGGAGCACGCGCCTCAACAGCTCCATCACCTTCAATATCCAAGTCTACCGTAAAATATCTTATTCCAATGTGACCGGTCACACCGACTATCAAACTAGAGAGAAACTATGGAGCAAAACTGTTCCGTGTGTTGTGAGAGTGACGTGATGATGACTTACACAATGTGATGCTGTCTGTCCTCTCTGACTGATTAGAGAAACCCAGTGCGATGCTCAGCCTGAAGAATTCTACCACCCTGATCTGCACCTCCTCTGGATACCCAGCTCCCACAATCCTCTGGTACCAGTGCCCAGGAATACAAAGCACGTAGGTGTAAAAACTGCTGATGTAAAAAAGGGCTCTATATACTCAATTTGATTGATTGTAGGTTCTCTAACTGGATAACAATAAGCCAAGAGTTTTGCACAGTAAAATATGCAGAGAGAGCTGTTTCACTCTTAAATGAAATAGGCCTACTGTCTCTGCTCATCTTGACGTTCCTCTGTGTTCAGGTGTGATGGGGACAATGACACCGTGGAGGTGCAGCCTCTCTTCACCAGCACCATGGAGGTGCAGAGTGAGCTGACCCTCAGTCCCTCAACTGAGGAGTTCACCGTGGAGTGTGTCGCCTTTAACTTTGCTGGCAAAAATCGGGACATCTTCATATCGCGTAAGACGGCCATTACAGCTATATAGTATACTGCACAAACAAACGTTTAGTGAGATTCTCACGTGGCGCCGGTGGTCTCTTACTATGACTAGTACTGAAACAGCCACCGGTAGTGTTATTTCTCATTTCCCTGTTCAGTATTGAATAATGTCATCACTTCAAGGGCATTTAAATGTACTGTGTTGTTTGTTTTAGATGTTGTTGCTGCCACTTCAAAAGCATTTGTAATGTCCGAGCTGTTCACCCCCACTCTCATTGGAGCCACCAGCACATCAGCCCTTCTGTTCCTTCTGCTTGTCATCGTTCTGTACAAATACAAGCAGGTGAGCTGCATTTACTGACTCGTTCATTGGCTTTCACTGCCCAAATACATTTGCAGTTAGACCATTACACAACATATGTTTTTCTCTCATAGAAACCCAAATATGAAGTCCGGTGGAAGATCATCGAGGCCAATGATGGGAATAACTACACCTTTATTGACCCTACTCAACTTCCTTATAACAAGAAGTGGGAGTTCCCTCGTGATAAGCTGAAGCTTGGTATGTTTTATTGTAGTTTTGGGGGTTGAAACAGACATCAGTACATGAAACAGTAATGCCTGACTCTTCCAGGCCAGATTCTGGGAGCAGGGGCTTTTGGGAAAGTTGTGGAGGCCACTGCCTATGGTCTGGGGACCGATGACAACATGACCACCCGTGTGGCAGTAAAGATGCTCAAGCGTGAGTTAGCCTCCTCATACTGTTCGTAAACATCTTTAACCCTGCAGCATTGCTTTTAATTTACAGAAGGAAGTCAAAATGATTGTACAATACATAACTGCTATTGGATACATGCTGGCATGAAAGTAGTTCCCATCATAGATGAAGCAGTATCTCAGTAAATGCAATAATGAAAGAGCTGCTACTCCTCCTCAGCAAGCGCCCACTCAGAGGAGAGAGAAGCTCTGATGTCAGAACTGAAGATCCTCAGTCACCTGGGATGTCATGACAACATTGTTAACCTGTTGGGGGCGTGTACTCAAGGAGGTGCGACAAACTCTTTTCTGTACTTGCATTTCCATAGAAGAAGGTAACATGACTTGTTGGGTGAGTTTCATTAGTTAACCAAATAGGTAATCTCATTGTTGTGTTCGACCACAGGCCCAATGCTGATGATCACAGAGTACTGTAGCCATGGCGACCTGCTGAACTTCCTGCGTGGCAAGGCCAAGCTGTTCCTGGACTCCATCCTGAGTGGACCAGAGGTTCCAGGGGATAGTGATCACTACAAGAACACATGTAGCCAGGAGTCTCGTGTCAGGAGGTGGGCTGAACGATCACTAACATGCCTCTAGTCTCAACTCACTCTCCTTTCTCCATTCTCCCACCAGAGACATGGTTTCTGGGTTAGTGAAAGTGCACCAAAACGAGAAATGAGAAATAGATGTGAGGCACAAGTTTCAGTCTCCACACATGTTTTATATACCGTCAACCAGGTGACAACGCTTTGTATTCATCTAGCCAGTGACCTCTCCTGCCCTCATTTTATGCATTGCTCTCTGTGGTGCCGTATCAAAATCTACATTCTATACTAACAAGGCATTCATGCCTCTTGACGCACGTCATGGTCTCTACGTTATCACTGACTGTACATTTTAATTTCTACACAGAATACACTGAGTGTACAAAACATTAGAAACACCAGAACAGCCTCAATTGGTCGGGGTATGGACTCTACAAGGTGTGGAAAGCGTTCCAAAGGGATGCTGGCCCATGTTGACTCCAATGCTTCCCACAGTTGTGTCAAGTTGGCTCGATGTCCTTTTGGTGGTGGACCATTCTTGATTCACACGGGAAACTGTTGAGCGTGAAAAACACAGCAGCGTTGCAGTTCTTGACACAAACCGGTGCACCTGGCACCTACTACCACACCCTGTTCAAAGGCGCTTCATCGCCTGAATGGCACACATACACAATCCATGTCTCAAGGCTTAAAAATCCTTCTTTAACCTGTCTCCTCCCCTTCATCTACACTGATGTAAGTATATTTAAGAAGTGACATCACTAAGGGATCATAGCGTTCACCTGGATTCACCTGGTCAGTCTATGTCATGGTAAGAGCAGGTGTTCTTAATGTTTTGTCCACTCAGTGTAACTGTCTAGTGTAGACCGTAGAGTAACCTCTCAGTCCTTTATGTGTCTGCAGTGACAGTGGGATCTCCTGCTCCAGCTCAGACAACTACCAGGACATGCATCCAGCGCAGAGGCCCAAATACTGCCCTATGGGTAATTAACATCCATCTACACACTGCAGTATAACACGGAGAGGGTTGTGGAGTGGAAGGGCGTTATACACTCTTCCTCCATCTTTCTCTCTCTCTCTCTGCTAGGTTATGGAGTGAAGGGTGGTAATATACACTGTTAAGTGTCATATAGTCTCTCTCTTCCTCTCTCTCTCTCCGTCATAGGTTCTTTATGTGAGGATCCAGAGACAGACACCTGGTCGCTGGACATAGAAGACTTGTTGAGGGTCTCCTATCAGGTGGCTCAGGGAATGGACTTCCTTGCATCCAAAAACGTAATAGAAAAATGGCATTGTAATTTAAAGTCAACGCGTGTAGTGTAACATGCAGATTGACACATGACGACTATATGAGTGAAACCAATGTTGTCTTTGCAGTGCATTCACAGGGACGTGGCCGCTAGGAACGTCCTATTGACCGGTGGCCACGTGGCTAAGATCTGCGACTTTGGGCTCGCTCGAGACATCGAGAATGACTCCAACTATGTGGTGAAAGGAAATGTGAGTTAATAAAAACAATATAAAGAAATAAAGAAATCACTTTAGTTAAGGAATCTCAGATTCTCCAATGATTGTGAACTATGTTTCTTCCCAGGCCCGTCTGCCAGTGAAGTGGATGGCCCCCGAGAGCATCTTTGACTGTGTGTACACAGTGCAGAGTGATGTCTGGTCCTATGGGATACTGCTGTGGGAGGTCTTCTCTCTGGGTGGGTCTTTCTGGCACTTAGCATGGGTGCCAGTCTGTCTGTTCGCTTGCCAATGAAAATGAAGTCGGTAAAAGCACAAACAGATCTGGGATCAGGCTAGGTCACTCTGGCACGTGATGACAAAAATTATGTCTTATGTTGAATCAGTCTTTTAGAAAATATATATATATTTTTTTTTCCATAAATGTTTTGTTGTTCTTTCTAGGTAAGAGCCCATATCCTAATATTGTGGTGGACACCCGGTTTTACAAGATGATCAAAGATGGATGCCACATGTCACAGCCGGACTTTGCCCCTCCAGAGATGTGAGTATTATACCTCAAGATTGGCGAAAAGAGATGATGTAACCTGACAACCTGCTGCAGTATCTGAAACTGAGAGTTCTCCTCAGATACACCATCATGAAGATGTGTTGGAACATGGAACCAACAGTGCGTCCAACCTTCAGTACCATTGGTCAGCTTATCCAGAGTCTACTGCCTGACCAGCCAGACCAGGTCAGATGGACTTAAGTGACCCACTGTAGAGTCTTTTTACATTTCACATTTACAGTCTCTCACTTAGCATTCCGCTAACAGGACTTTCTGTACTCCTAAAATGTATTTAGAAGTAAGAATAATATCATTTTGTGGGTAAAATGGTTTGGGGACATCAACACTTTTAATTTGACACAAAGTATCCTTTCTTCTGCCAGACCTACAGGAATGTGCAGGATAAGACGCCACAGCAGGAGGCAGGAGAGCAGAGTGACCAAGCTAAGATTAGTGAGGATTGTGATCAGACACTGAACCACGAAGAAGAGGAACAGCCCCTGATGATGAGGAATAACAACTACCAGTTCTGCTGAGAGCACATCAGGCCATCCTCCATTACTATACGTTCATAGATGACTGTCTGCCGGTCAGAGCCAAGAGTTGGATGGACTAGACACACCAAATAATCCAAATGTCTTGACTCTCACTGTACAGAACATGGTTTTAGTATCATACAGTACCTTTTTTACGAAGTGCAAAGTCCAGTTCCAGTCAGCAACAACCGTTTTAAAAGGAACTAAGCATGTATGCCTTGAACATATTATGTACAGAAAATGACCATAAACCCCAGACATTATTCTACCCATTTAACTTTTATATTTACACAGATCAAGATATTTGACAAACTCTGATCGGACTGTGACAACTTAATGCCAGGTAGCTATGCATGGGTAGAAAATCCTTAGGAGAACCCAAGTCAGGGAGAAAAAACAACACATTACAACCTGTGTGTTGTGATATTTGCATGATTTGCTCTATAACCTGTTAGTTCATATGCCTTGACACCGTGATATATAGGTCTGAGGCCGAGACAATAAGAAGACACAGTGATATATAGGTCTGAGGCCGAGACAATAAGAAGATACAGTGATATATAGGTCTGAGGCCGAGACAATAAGAAGATACAGTGATATATAGGTCTGAGGCCGAGACAATAAGAAGATACAGTAATATATAGGTCTGAGGCCGAGACAATAAGAAGATACAGTGATATATAGGTCTGAGGCCGAGACAATAAGAAGACACAGTGATATATAGGTCTGAGGCCGAGACAATAAGAAGACACCGTGATATATAGGTCTGAGGCCGAGACAATAAGAAGACACAGTGATATATAGGTCTGAGGCCGAGACAATAAGAAGATACAGTGATATATAGGTCTGAGGCCGAGACAATAAGAAGATACAGTGATATATAGGTCTGAGGCCGAGACAATAAGAAGATACAGTGATATATAGGTCTGAGGCCGAGACAATAAGAAGATACAGTGATATATAGGTCTGAGGCCGAGACAATAAGAAGATACAGTGATATATAGGCCTGAGGCCGAGACAATAAGAAGACACAGTGATATATAGGTCTGAGGCCGAGACAATAAGAAGATACAGTGATATATAGGTCTGAGGCCGAGACAATAAGAAGATACAGTGATATATAGGTCTGAGGCCGAGACAATAAGAAGATACAGTGATATATAGGTCTGAGGCCGAGACAATAAGAAGATACAGTGATATATAGGTCTGAGGCCGAGACAATAAGAAGATACAGTGATATATAGGTCTGAGGCCGAGACAATAAGAAGATACAGTGATATATAGGTCTGAGGCCGAGACAATAAGAAGATACAGTGATATATAGGTCTGGGGCCGAGACAATAAGAAGACACAGTGATATATAGGTCTGAGGCCGAGACAATAAGAAGACACAGTGATATATAGGTCTGAGGCCGAGACAATAAGAAGACACAGTGATATATAGGTCTGAGGCCGAGACAATAAGAAGACACAGTGATATATAGGTCTGAGGCCGAGACAATAAGAAGATACAGTGGCAGAATAAATTCAACCACACCTTTGTTTCATCACAAAACCTCTGTTTGTGCAACTAGAAAAAAAACATGTTGACTCACCCTACTTGTAGAGAACACCAATACCATCCTCCTCTTTTCCATGTTGAGGAAACGGTCTATAACTCTGTCATACAGTACACGCTTTTAGTTGTTCTAGGCTACCTGGCTAAAATGTTTGCTCGCTAGTCTAACAATGACAATTCAAGTTGTTTCTGTCAATGACGTTTTGCTGTTGATGTGATGTTATTTGTGTAAAGCAAATCCAAGCTGGCTTCCCTTGATGCTTTTTTTTGTGTGTGCCAAGACCATTCACAGTTGAGCTCACTCAGTTTAGCTCACCGCTGATTGGTTATTATTGCATTTGAATTTTTATCAAGAGAGGTCAATTGCTTGCTGTATTCCCTTGTATTCAATGCTATGGGAGGCAACAATGTCATAGTCTTCTTCACCAGACAGCATCAGATAGATGAGCTACACATACAGAGACAGAGGGGGCGCTGTTTGACTCGCTTGGATGCTTTCTCTGGTGGGACACATTCAGCCTCTTGCGACTGGAAAGAAAATGATGAAACACAGACAGATGAAAGGAAATTGTTTCATGTTTTTTTCTTGGTACGTTTTTTTTGGTGAAGCCTGCCATGAATACTGCTTAGTGAGCCACTGCTTAATGCATCTCTTTAAAAATGATTGGAGAATGGAGGCACTTACATATGCAGTTTCATTTGTTTCCAATACTCAAAGTTCTCAACACCAGGTCTACTGAACTGAGATCGACGTTTCAACATGCCTAAGTAACACAAGACATAGTTACTGCGAAAAGGTTTTTATATTATGGTGGGCAGTCAAACTTTTGTGTTTAGCCAGTGTGTAGCCTTGGCTCACAATTCATTTTGAACACGTTTTGCTGTTTTGGAGATTAGTTTTGTTTTGCTTTGGCTCGTTCCAAAGGGATGAGAGTTAAGGAAATGTACAGTACCAGTCAAAAGTTTGGACACACCTACTCATTCAAGGGTTTTTCTTTTATTTTTACTATTTTCTACATTGTAGAATAATAGTGAAGACATGAAAACTATGAAATAACACATATGGAATCATGTAGCAACCAAAAGAAGTGTTTCATATTTCAGATTCTTTAAAGTAGCCAATCTTTGCCTTGGTGACAGCTTTGCACAATCTTGGCATTCTCTCAACCAGCTTCATGAGGTAGTCACCTGGAATGCATTTCAATTAACACGTGTGCCTTGTTAAAAGTTAATTTGTGGAATTTCTTTCCTTCTTAATTTGTTTGAGCCAATCAGTTGTGTTGTGAAAAGGTAGTACACAGAAGATAGCCCTATTTTGTAAAAGACCAAGTCCATATTGTGGCAGGAACAGCTGAAATTATTTTACATTTACATTTAAGTCATTTAGCAGACGCTCTTATCCAGAGCGACTTACAAATTGGTGCATTCACCTTATGACCTCCAGTGGAACAGTAGTGCATCTAAATATTTTCAGGGGGAGGGGGGGTGAGAGGGATTACTTTATCCTATCCTAGGTATTCCTTAAAGAGGTGGGGTTTCAGGTGTCTCCGGAAGGTGGTGATTGACTCCGCTGTCCTGGCGTCGTGAGGGAGTTTGTTCCACCATTGGGGGGCCAGAGCAGCGAACAGTTTTGACTGGGCTGAGCGGGAACTGTACTTCCTCAGTGGTAGGGAGGCGAGCAGGCCAGAGGTGGATGAACGCAGTGCCCTTGTTTGGGTGTAGGGCCTGATCAGAGCCTGGAGGTACTGAGGTGCCGTTCCCCTCACAGCTCCGTAGGCAAGCACCATGGTCTTGTAGCGGATGCGAGCTTCAACTGGAAGCCAGTGGAGGGAGCGGAGGAGCGGGGTGACGTGAGAGAACTTGGGAAGGTTGAACACCAGACGGGCTGCGGCGTTCTGGATGAGTTGTAGGGGTTTAATGGCACAGGCAGGGAGCCCAGCCAACAGCGAGTTGCAGTAATCCAGACGGGAGATGACAAGTGCCTGGATTAGGACCTGCGCCGCTTCCTGTGTGAGGCAGGGTCGTACTCTGCGGATGTTGTAGAGCATGAACCTACAGGAACGGGCCACCGCCTTGATGTTAGTTGAGAACGACAGGGTGTTGTCCAGGATCACGCCAAGGTTCTTAGCGCTCTGGGAGGAGGATTATCCAAGAGAAACGACAGTCCATCATTGCTTTAAGACATGAAGGTCAGTCAATCCAGAACATTTCAAGAACTTGATTTGTTTAACACTTTCTTGGTTACTACATGATTCCATATGTGTTATTTCATAGTTTTGATATCTTTACTATTATTCTACAATGTAGAAAACAGTACAAATAAAGAAAAACCCTTGAATGAGTCGGCTTGTCCAAACTTTTGACTGGTACTGTACGTATATTATTATGAATTGTAGCAACATATTTTCCCTATTAAAAGTGCTTGTAACAATGAAACAAAACAATTACTGCATTATTGGTCTTGCCTTGAGTGTAAGAACATTTGACCAATGCATGGAAATGTACTGTAACTATGTAATCAAATAAAACGTTTTTTAAAAGAGCAATAAGCTCAAATTAATTTCCTACCTTCTATGAATTCCTGATACCAGGTCATAATACTTAGTTGTTGGAGTATCATATATTCCCTGCAAAGTTATTCTATCAGGTAGGCTACTATACATTTCTTTGACCCCATAGCCACTCGTGGTAAAGGGTATGTTTTCCATGCACACCCACCCAAAATATTCTTACATATATATACAATTTCGGAGAAGCAAACCCATTTATTTTTACTATCAGGAAGTGCTGAGTTTACCCTAATTTCTTGAAAAACAAGAACCTAGACATTGCATAAACATTCAAGCTACTTCTCCTGCTATACTATTTTGCAATTCTGGTAGATGGCACATGCCCCTTCATAACCACAAGAACGAACCATAAAAAGTAAAAATGGACAAGAGAGATTGGATATCATTTACATTTACATTTAAGTCATTTAGCAGACGCTCTTATCCAGAGCGACTTACAAATTGGTGCGTTCACCTTAAGACATCCAGTGGAACAGCCACTTTACAATAGTGCATCTAAATCTTTTAAGGGGGGTGAGAAGGATTACTTTATCCTATCCTAGGTATTCCTGAAAGAGGTGGGGTTTCAGGTGTCTCCGGAAGGTGGTGATTGACTCAGCTGTCCTGGCGTCGTGAGGGAGTTTGTTCCACCATTGGGGGGCCAGAGCAGCGAACAGTTTTGACTGGGCTGCGCGGGAACTGTACTTCCTCAGTGGTAGGGAGGCGAGCAGGCCAGAGGTGGATGAACGCAGTGCCCTTGTTTGGGTGTAGGGCCTGATCAGAGCCTGGAGGTACTGAGGTGCCGTTCCCCTCACAGCTCCGTAGGCAAGCACCATGGTCTTGTAGCGGATGCGAGCTTCAACTGGAAGCCAGTGGAGAGAGCGGAGGAGCGGGGTGACGTGAGAGAACTTGGGAAGGTTGAACACCAGACGGGCTGCGGCGTTCTGGATGAGTTGTAGGGGTTTAATGGCACAGGCAGGGAGCCCAGCCAACAGCGAGTTGCAGTAATCCAGACGGGAGATGACAAGTGCCTATATAAATATAAAAAGAAAAGATATAAAAAGAGTACAAATGATTGATGACTAACCACAGACGAATAACTGTAATTTATGCTGATCTTTTATGAACAGTTGCCCTACTATAACCATTAACGGCATGTGACTGTTTATACCACTAGGGAGCAGCACCATTGCACACAATTTAACAGAGTTCTAAGAAACTAGCCACCCAGCTACATCTCAATATGTTGCCTAAGGTGATGTAGCCTCATAATTACCAGACTGATTCCCGTTATCCATTCAGCGAACATTCATGTAAGCTTGCGAGATCAGGCTGCTTGCGAGGCTAAAGGGTACATGCAACTTCTCACAGATTGATCCTCAACAACATCCTCTCACTGTGAGATATCACTCTTATTTCTCATTCTATTACATAGTTAACTTTAGGCTAACCTGATAACAACTTTAGACTAACTTGAGACGAACATGAGACTAACCTGATAACAACTGTAGACTAACTTGAGACGAACATCAGACTAACCTGATAACAACTTTAGACTAACATGAGACTAACCTGATAACAACTTTAGACTAACTTGAGACGAACATGAGACTAACCTGATAACAACTTTAGACTAACTTGAGACGAACATGAGACTAACCTGATAACAACTTTAGACTAACTTGAGACTAACATGAGACTAACATGAGACTAACCTGATAACACCTTTAGACTAACTTTAGACTAACCTGAGACTAACCTTAGATTAACGTTGGACTAAATTGAGACTAACCTGGGACTAACATGAGACTAACCTGGGACTAACTTGAGACTAAACTGAGACTACCCTGATAATAACTTTAGATTAATCTGAGACTGACCTGATAATGACTTGAGACTAACCTGAGACTAACGTTAGACTAACTTTTTACTAACACGAGACTAACACGAGACTAACATGAGACTAACCTGATAATAGCTTAAAACTAACTTCAGACTAACCTGAGACTACCTTTAGACTAACCTAACTGACTGATAACTTTAGACTAATGTTTTGTTCCCCAGCAAGAAAACCAAATAAACTCGAAGAGAAGGGGGAACTAACAAAGAGTCAGTAACCACAACCAAAACTAAACAGATGGGGTTTTAGGAGGGGTTCTGGAAGACACTCGTAGGAGTGTCCACAGAATGTTGACTAGCAAAAACAACTAGGGCCTAAAATACACCCACCATGAGCACCCACAAAATTTGTCCCAGAACAGGCAAACAAAATTAAAACCCACACCAAACTTAAAGACAGGAAGTAAAAGAAATAGTGGAGCAAAATCGAAAATAGAATAACGATTGTTTGTCTAGAAATCAAATAGGGAGAGCCAACTAAAGGTGAAACACATTCTGACTAAATAGATGACAAGCCAGCACAGGTGTAACCCATACCGACTAAAGAGGTGACAGCAATTGGTGCGACCCACAACCAACAGAAAACAACTTCCATTTCAGAATATTATCAATTTAAATGTGTCGCCATTTCCAGCATAAACGTGGTGTCTACTGTCTGTCAACACTTAAATACCAGACAAACAGCCACATTTGTATTTATATATATAAATAGTACCAATCAAAGGTTTGGACACAGCTACTCATTCAAGGGTTTTTCTTTATTTGTACTATTTTCTACATTGTAGAAAAGTAGTGAAGATATCAAAACTATGCAATAACACACTTGATAACAAGTTCAAACAGGTGCCATTAATACAGGTAACAAGTGGAGGACAGAGAAGCCTCTTAAAGAAGAAGTTACAGATCTGTGAGAGCCAGAAATCTTGCTTGTTTGTAGGTGACCAAATACTTATTTTCCACCATAATTTGCAAATGAATTCATTAAAAATCCTACAATGTGATTTTCAGGATTTTTTTTCCTCATTTTGTCTGTCATAGTTGAAGTGTACCTATGATGAAAATTACAGGCCTCTCTCATCTTTTTAAATGGGAGAACTTGCACAATTGGTGGCTGACTAAATACTTTTTTGCCCCACTGTAAGGCTGTAACTTAAACAAAATGTGGAAAAAGTCAAGTGGTCTGAATACTTTCCGAATGCACTCTACATGGATGAACGCTTCACAGCAGACTGGAACCATTTAACTCCGTTTTGTTTGTAGCTACGTCTTCTTTGGCCAGCGTTGTGTCAAGTCACTCCAGTTCACACTGACCGTGGCTTGTGCAGAAAGTAACCCAACAATTTTTTCCAGCTGATCTGTCGATAGCGCCTGCTACATTCAGGGCATCAATGTTGTTGACCAAAGTAGAAACAACTTTTTCCAACTGATCTGTCGATAGCGCCTGCTACATTCAGGGCATCAATGTTGTTGACCAAAGTAGAAACACGTTTGTAGTTATTGATGGCTAACGTTACATCTTTCATAAACGCTGTGTCAGAAAGGAATATCAACACATACAGTACTGAACAGCTCACGTTATAGACAGAGGCATGCTATATGGCAGACCAATAGAAACTCATCTCGCAGCATGTCCAGCCCATCCATTAACTCATGGCTACCTGGAAGGTTCCTGTATTTTTCCATGGCTAAACCAACTAGGCTCATAATTGAACTATTTTTATTTCATATTTACAGATGGAATAGAACTTTATTTTTAAGGCACATGAAAGTTCACATGTTCCAGAAGGCATTTCTGCCAAAATAAATAAATAATAATAATATAATTAAAAAACCTCTTCTGTGAAGAAGTGACGTGCGGCATACGCCTAGCTTCCTGTGACGGGTCGCATTTCAAAATAAAGCCAAATAATGACTTCCCTTTCAGAATTTCCATCTGAAATCTGAATCATCCATCTCTAATGAGTACATACGGGAACATGGATCCATACTACTCTAGGTCCTATTGCATTGGTGGTGTGTGGGTTTACGTTAATGTTTTTCTATGAACTCATTGAGGGCCCCAGGCCATGGTCTACAGTGTATGTGGAAGAAACACAACATTCCACTGAGTTTCCTGCCAGTAAATCCAGAGCCGGAGGAGGTTCCTGGGAGCTGTCTGCCTGTCTCATCACAGAGATTTACTGGATCTTAGCATTGATCTGAATAGCTTCCTTCCACCTTGTTCTCATGTCTCACCTGCAGCCTTTGTCTGTCTACACAGCCTGGTCTCATAAACTAGACATGACATAGTAAATGTATAGCGACCTAGCTGACGTTAGCCACAACAAATTGGGATTTGTAACACATCAAACATTTTGCAAATTCTTAACATATTATACAAATTGTAATTTGTAACATATCATACGAAATAGATGATGGACATCCACAAATGAATACATACTATACGAAATGTAACATATCATACTAATCGGAGTGGCTGTATTTACATTTACAATGTTACATCTACCTCTGAGTCCAAGTTGGTCTGTACGAACTGAGATGACACTTAGTTATCTTTGTCTTCTATTTGGCAGAATAAAACTGGTGCTTCTCCATCTGTTGACTGTCAACACTTTGTTGTCATCAGATCACATCTGTTAAGAGAATCTACAAAGATCTGTTGCATCTATCAATGTGTAGTTTATAAAACAGGTACATCGACATTATGCTTTGGCACATCCTTTAAAATGGATTCATCCATCTCTCCATTTGAAATCTCTTGTTCGTTCTCAGACTCTAACGTTAGCAGTGTAGATTTTATTACCTATTTTATGGTTATTGTCTACTATTTCAACCATATTGGAATTCCCCTTCCTTCACACCTTAGTCTTTGTCTCATAGGAGAGTTCACATTTCTGAGTTGCGTTAGGTGCAAGCTCCAACACGTCCCCGATTGTAAGAGATTTACTGCACACAGATATCTAAGATATGCACTGACAAGACCTGCTACTGTGCACTGGAACATCCACCTACAGCACTCTGCGCCACATTAACACCAGGATTTGTATTCATCTAATTTTACATTCACCATACCATGTGATGTTCAACATGTGGAGAAAAGAGAGGTAGGTGGCTGAGGGAAGAGCACATCATCACTATTTGCCATATTGTCAATTCTACAAACTGGACAAATCTTCATTGTCCCAATAGAGCTGCTGAGCTTACAGTATACAATGACCAGCTGCTGAATTTATTTTATTTTTTACCTTTATTTAACTGGCTGGTCAGAGCTGAGCTGTGCTCGCTGCCTGGCTGCCTTGGTGGCTGGCAGCCTGACTGGCTGTCCCTGCGCCAGCAGCATGACGCATGATGACGGATGTACAGCAGTTGTACACTAGGGGGACTCAAGCGTTCAACAAGTAAGATGTGAGATTGCATCAACTCTTACATTGCATTGAGAAATTGATTAAAGAGCATTGCGTTAATACCAGAGGACCAAAAATGTTGAAAATCGTTTCATACAGCATACTAACTCATAAACAGCCCTATTACTGTTCAACTATTTCTGTAGCTCAATCATCCAAAAGAGACGTTGTTGTAGGAATATTCACTCCACAGATCACCGTGACAACACTGACACCCAAGGAAATGCTGAAATAGAGTGAAAGGTACAGATCAAGGGTAAAACCTAATAGGGTGATGTCGAAACATCAGTGATTTACGAAGACAGGCAAGGCATATCTGAAGTTTACTGTGGCCTGTTGGCAATGAGAGCGTCGAGGAGGATAGTAGACAATCATACAGCTTATAGCCATAGGGACATCATGCAGTTAAGTATGTGCTGTTTTTTATAGCATTGAATCATAGAATGAGTGCTTCTGCTTCTCCCCTCTATACAGAGCAGTACAGTAGACCGGCCTGAGAGGCAGGAGGCCAGGTGCTCTATACAGAGCAGTACAGTAGACCGGCCTGAGAGGCAGGAGGCCAAGTGCTCTATACAGTAGACCGGCCTGAGAGGCAGGAGGCCAGGTGCTCTATACAGAGCAGTACAGTAGACCGGCCTGAGAGGCAGGAGGCCAGGTGCTCTATACAGAGCAGTACAGTAGACCGGCCTGAGAGGCAGGAGGCCAGGTGATAAGAGAGGACGACATTTGCTCAGCATGTTATAGGGAAATATATAGAGTGGGTGTTCAAACATATAGAGATTACAGATATGGAAAATATAGCACCTTAAAAAGCGTACTCAAGGCACACACCCACACACGCACGAACACACAAACACTAACTCCCAGTCTGGAGAGGCGGTGGCAGCTCCTCCCAAAATAGAGAGAGTGGGAGAGAGAGAGAGAGAGAGAGAGAGAGAGAGAGAGAGAGAGAGAGAGAGAGAGAGACAGAGAGAGAGAGAGTCAGAGAGAAAGAGAGAGAGAGAGAGAGAGAGAGAGAGAGAGAGAGACAGAGACAGAGACAGAGAGAGAGAGAGAGACAGAGAGAGAGAGAGAGAGAGTCAGAGAGAAAGAGAGAGAAAGAGAGAGTCAGAGAGAAAGAGAGAGACAGAGAGAGAGAGTCAGAGAGAAAGAGAGAGACAGAGAGAGAGAGAGAGAGAGAGAGAGAGAGGAGTACACTGCTGAGGGAGCCTGTCTGCTGTCACACGTGTCTGCCCTCACCTCCTCTGTACTCTAGCTTCACAGGAGACATACTGCACTCACCACATCTGGACCTACAGGACGTCTATGAGATCTGGCCTCTCAATCTCTACACCTCTTTTCTGATTAACCTAATCTACAAAGAATCTGATCCAAATACAAAGCCTTCTGAGGGAAACTCGATGGCAGAGGTTGTGGAAACACTTGAAAAGAACACAATGATACATGCTGTATGAAGTGAAAGAATATCTTTCCTGGGGGGGAAATGGTGTGTTTGAAAGGCACTCTACGGGGCTCATCGTATCCACACTCTACGGGGCTCATCGTATCCACACTCTACGGGGCTCATCGTATCCACACTCAAGGTCAGTTCCTGGCTAACGAAAGAGGAAATCCTTGTGCTCTGTGGGATGAGAGTTCAACTGTGGTGCATTAGCTGATCCTTCATCATCTCCCCCTCCACCTGCTCCCCCCTTTCATCATCGACACACTATGTGGATGTTATCTTTAGCCGTATGGATTCTCAATGTCACAAATCTCACTCATGGATATGACTATGATGAGTATTACCCAGGCGAGGAGGAAACCAAGGTGAGTATCTAACAACAGGTTTCTGCTCTTGGATTATGTGTCATATTGTACGTTAACGGGACCGATAACAATTCCCCAGATGAATGCTTTTTCTGCATGGTGAACCTTTATTATGCACAGAACTCTGATTTCAGTTCAGAAATAGGCCTGTGAAAGTATTAAGACTAGTGTTGTTGACGACATCACTTTGTTGACCACATCAGTTTGTTAACTAATTCAGTTTGTTGACCACATCAGTTTGTTGACTAATTCAGTTTGTTGACTAATTCAGTTTGTTGACTAATTCAGTTTGTTGACTACATCAGTTTGTTGACTACATCAGTTTGTTGACTACATCAGTTTGTTGACTAATTCAGTTTGTTGACTACATCACTTTGTTGACCACATCAGTTTGTTGACTAATTCAGTTTGTTGACTACATCAGTTTGTTGACTACATCAGTTTGTTGACTAATTCAGTTTGTTGACTAATTCAGTTTGTTGACTACATCAGTTTGTTGACTACATCAGTTTGTTGACTACATCAGTTTGTTGACTAATTCAGTTTGTTGACTACATCAGTTTGTTGACCACATCAGTTTGATGACCACCTCAGTTTGTTGACTAATTCAGTTTGTTGACTACATCAGTTTGTTGACTAAATCTGTTTGTTGACTAAATCCATTTGTTGACTAAATCTGTTTGTTGACTAAATCTGTTTGTTAACAATCAGTTTGTTGACTAAAGCCATATCTATTGTTCAATAAACAGACAAGACAGGCAGTTTCCCACACTCGTTACTCAGGGCGTAGTTGTTGGTTTCACTACAGTGGGTGTGTCTTTATTTGGCAATACAATCCCCTCCTCTGTGGCTACATTGTGTGTCATTGAAGGTGAATGAATGAATAAGTCTTAATGTGTATGTCTATTTCCCCTGTTGAGGGTGGTAGGCCACACCTTTAGACAGAAATGTCTACCATTGAAAAGGTTGAATGGAGAGAGGGATTGAGGGATTGTCAATTTGGATAATAGAGTCCAGTGAGGATTTGTTTGAAACACAAGCAAAGTGACGTTTGATGGTTACATTCCACTCAAGAGCCATTCAGAGCTGTGGCTACGTTATAACAATAGTGAGGTAAACTGACAATAGGTTGGGTGTGATGATAAAACATTCACTCTGAAGACTATGTCAGATCATGTAGGTTGCAGTGCCTTGTGTGTCTTTGTGAGCCGCTGTGTGGGTGAACGGATGATCTCTGCATGTGTAGTTCCCACCGTAAAGCATGGAGGAGGAGGTGTGATGGTGCTTTGCTGGTGACACTGTCTGTGATTTATTTAGAATTCAAGGCACACTTAACCAGCATGGCTACAACAGCATTCTGCAGCGATACGCCATCCCATCTGGTTTGCGCTTAGTGGTACTATCATTTATTTTCCAAGAAGACGTTGACCCAAAACACACCTCCAGGCTGTGTAAGGGCTGTTTGACCAAAAATAAGAGTGATGGAGTGCTGCATCAGATGACCTGGCCTCCACAATCACCCAACCTCAACCCAATTGAGATGGTTTGAGATGAGTTAGACCGCAGAGTAAAGGAAAAGCAGCCAACAAGTGCTCAACATATGTGGGAACTCCTTCAAGACGGTTGGAAAAGCATTCCTTATGAAGTTGGTTGAGAGAATGCCAAGAGTATGTAAAGCTGTCATCAAGGCAAATGTGGCTGTTTGAAGAATCTCAAATATAAAATATATTTATATTTGTTTAACACTTTTTTGGTTACTACATGATTTCATATGTGTTATTTTATAGTTTTGATGTCTTCACTCTTATTCTACAATGTAGAAAATAGTAACAATAAAGAAAAACCCTGGAATGAGTAGCTGTGTCCAAATGTTTTAATGTACTGTATAAATACTTACATACATATATTTACCAATAGTGAACTCAAGGCATCCATCGGAATACGCAGAACTTTGATTATAACAGACATAATAACCTTGTTCCTTATCTCTAAGAAAGAACTTGGCTAATCTCATTGGAATAAATATGATCTTGCATTGCTTAGTTTCCCCATACTGGCTCAGTTTCCATGGTGTCGCTGCCAAAGTGCCAGTCTAGCTTTACCAACTCGGATAGATACAACAACAGCATTTGTTTCCAGAATGACAAGGTAGCACCCAGGCTGTTTGGTGGGTGTTGATCTCTGAGGCAGACAGTGATAATGTTACAGTGATGCCCTAGGGATGGATTGCAATATAGACATTTCTGATTCTGACTTAATAAATTGTATTCTCCTAATCAAACTCATGTGGACACTACCGTTCAAAAGTTTGGGGTCACTTAGAAATGTCCTTGTTTTTGAAAGAAAAGCCATTTTTTTTGTCCATTAAAATAACATCAAATTGATCCGCAGTCTAGACATTGTTAATGTTGTAAATGACTATTGTAGCTGGAGGCCCATTATCAGCCACCATCACTCCTGTGTTCCAATGGCACGTTGTGTTAGCTAATCCAAGTTAATAATTTTAAAAGGCTAATTGATCATTAGAAAACAATTTTGCAATTATGTTAGCACAGCTGAAAACTTTTGTGCTGATTTAAAGAAGCAATAAAACTGGCCTTCTTTAGACTTGGTGAGTATCTGAAGCCAAGTTGTCAAGAAACTGAAGATCTCATACAACACTGTATACTACTCCCTTCACAGAACAGAGCAAACTGGCTCTAACCAGAATAGAAAGAGGAGTGGGAGGCCCCGGGGCACAACTGAGCAAGAGGACAAGTGCATTAGAGTGTCTAGTTTGAGAAACCGACGCCTCACAAGTCCTCAACTGGCAGCTTCATTAAATAGTACACGCAAAACACCAGTCTCAACGTCAACAGTGAAGAGACGACTCCGGGATGTTGGCCTTCTAGGAAGAGTTCCTCTGTCCAGTGTCTGTGTTGTTTTGCCCATCTTAATCTTTTCTTTTTATTGGCCAGTCTGAGATATGGCTTTTTTTTGCAACTCTGCCTAGAAAGCTACATCACTGTTGACATTGAGACTGGTGTTTTGCGGGTACTATTAAATGAAGCTGCCAGTTTGATTTCTTCTTTAATCAGAACAACAGTTTTCAGCTGTGCTAACATAATTACAAAAGTGTGGTCTAATGATCAATTAGCCTGTTAAAATTATAAACTTGGATTAGCTAACACAACATGTCATTGGAACACAGGAGTGATGGTTGCTGATAATGGGCCTCTGTACGCCTATGTAGATATTCCATTAAAAATCAGACGTATCCAGCTACAATAGTCATTTACAACATTAACAATGTCTACACTGTATTTCTTATCAATTTGATGTTATTTTAATGGACAAAAAATTTTGCTTTTCATTCAAAACTAAGGACATTTCTAAGTGAGCCCAAATTTTTGAACGGAAGTGTATGTTGTGATAGTCAATACACTCTGTTAAGATACTCAAACTCTGTTGAGATTAAATATATAAATATATACACTGCTCAAAAAAATAAAGGGAACACTTAAACAACACAATGTAACTCCAAGTCAATCACACTTCTGTGAAATCAAACTGTCCACTTAGGAAGCAACACTGATTGACAATAAATTTCACATGCTGTTGTGCAAATGGAATAGACAACAGGTGGAAATTATAGGCAATTAGCAAGACACCCCAAATAAAGGAGTGGTTCTGCAGGTGGGGACCACAGACCACTTCTCAGTTCCTATGCTTCCTGGCTGATGTTTTGGTCACTTTTGAATGCTGGCGGTGCTTTCACTCTAGTGGTAGCATGAGACGGAGTCTACAACCCACACAAGTGGCTCAGGTAGTGCAGCTCATCCAGGATGGTACATCAATGCGAGCTGTGGCAAGAAGGTTTGCTGTGTCTGTCAGCGTAGTGTCCAGAGCATGGAGGCGCTACCGGGAGACAGGCCAGTACATCAGGAGACGTGGAGGAGGCCGTAGGAGGGCAACAACCCAGCAGCAGGATCACTACCTCCGCCTTTGTGCAAGGAGGAGCACTGTCAGAGCCCTGCAAAATGACCTCCAGCAGGCCACAAATGTGCATGTGTCTGCTCAAACGGTCAGAAACAGACTCCATGAGGGTGGTATGAGGGCCCGACGTCCACAGGTGGGGGTTGTGCTTACAGCCCAACACCGTGCAGGACGTTTGGCATTTGCCAGAGAACACCAAGATTGGCAAATTCGCCACTGGCGCCCTGTGCTCTACACAGATGAAAGCAGGTTCACACTGAGCACGTGACAGACGTGACAGAGTCTGGAGACGCCATGGAGAAGGTTCTGCTGCCTGCAACATCCTCCAGCATGACCGGTTGGCGGTGGGTCAGCCATGGTGTGGGGTGGCATTTCTTTGGGTGGCCGCACAACCCTCCATGTGCTCGCCAGAGGTAGCATGACTGCCATTAGGTACCGAGATGAGATCCTCAGACCCCTTGTGAGACCATATGCTGGTGCGGTTGGCCCTGGGTTCCTCCTAATGCAAGACAATGCTAGACCTCATGTGGCTGGAGTGTGTCAGCAGTTCCTGCAAGAGGAAGGCATTCATGCTATGGACTGGCCCGCCCGTTCCCCAGACCTGAATCCAATTGAGCACTTCTGGGACATCATGTCTCGCTCCATCCACCAACGCCACGTTGCACCACAGACTGTCCAGGAGTTGGCGGATGCTTTAGTCCAGATCTGGGAGGAGATCCCTCAGGAGACCATCCGCCACCTCATCAGGAGCATGCCCAGGCGTTGTAGGGAGGTCATACAGGCACGTGGAGGCCACACACACTACTGAGCCTCATTTTGACTTGTTTTAAGGACATTACATCAAAGTTGGATCAGCCTGTAGTGTGGTTTTCCACTTTAATTTTGAGTGTGACTCCAAATCCAGACCTCCATGGGTTGATACATTTGATTTCCATTGATAATTTTTGTGTGATTTTGTTGTCAGCACATTCAACTATGTAAAGAAAAAAGTATTTAATAAGAATATTTAATTCATTCAGATCTAGGATGTGTTATTTTAGTGTTCCCTTTATTTTTTTGAGCAGTGTATATTTATTGATTATATATACATATACATATATATGTAACCTTTATTTAACTAGGCAAGCCAGTTAAAAACAAATTCTTATTTACAATGATGGCCTACCAGGGAACAGTGGGTTAACTACCTTGTTCAGGGGCAGAACGACAGATTTTTACCTTGTCAGCTCGGGGATTCAATCCAGCATCTTTTCAGTTCCTGGCCCAACGCTCTAACCACTAGGCTACCTGCTGCCCCGATAAACTCTGTTGAGATACTCAATATACTCTGTTGAGATACTCAATAAACTCTGTTGAGACACTCAATGAACTCTGTTGAGACACTCAATGAACTCTGTTGAGACACTCAATAAACTCTGTTGAGACACTCAATAAACTCTGTTGAGACACTCAATAAACTCTGTTGAGACACTCAATAAACTCTGTTGAGACACTCAATAAACTCTGTTGAGATACTCAATAAACTCTGTTGAGACACTCAATAAACTCTGTTGAGACACTCAATAAACTCTGTTGAGACACTCAATAAACTCTGTTGAGACACTCAATAAACTCTGTTAAGACACTCAATATACTCTGTTAAGACACTCAATAAACTCTGTTGAGACACTCAATAAACTCTGTTGAGACACTCAATAAACTGTTAAGACACTCAATAAACTCTGTTGAGACACTCAATAAACTCTGTTGAGACACTCAATAAACTCTCTTGAGACACTCAAAAAACTCTCTTGAGACACTCAATAAACTCTCTTGAGACACTCAATAAACTCAGTTGAGACACTAAATAAACTCTCTTGAGACACTCAATAAACTCTCTTGAGACACTCAATAAATTTGTACATAGTATATTGCAGTGCATAATCAACTGATTTTGATAGAATTTTGTTAGATCAAATATATAAATCTGTTCATTTTGTTCCTCGATAGGCCCCGCTGGTTGGGGAGGGACTCAGTGATTTAGACACAGTGTCCAATGTGGACGAGCTGGTGGAGCTGTTGTACCCAGAGTACAGTCTGGTGCAGCATTGCCTACGTAGGAAAACCCAGCGCACCTCCACTCCTCTCCATGCTGAAGACGACGTCTGGGCCTGGGGCAAGCCCAGGGAGGGGGCACTGTACAAGTCTGACGACGGCACCTTTGACGGTAAAGCTCTTCAGTTAATTGGCCCTAATAACAGCCTACACCGATAGAGAAAGAAAGTTGTCTTCCCATCCCACAGGGTGCAGAATTTTGTGTGATAACCCCATTTCTCTTTCCCCAACCCACAAATGGGTGTCTTTGTTAAAAGGAGAAAGAAAGGACTTTGTTCATTTTCCTAACAGTTAAAGAGGCCCCTCACCCCCCCGCTCATTAGAGACGAGTGCTCCAGTTTAAAGCAGAGATTCAGGCTGTCAGCATAGACTAGCTGTGTCTGCTTCCTGATCACAGGAGCTCATCCCATAAGATGTAGGTCCTACTGGAGAGCTGAGTGGACCACTACCACGTAAGCGACAATGATATGAGGTGGCCTGACCTGACCTCAGTTCCCTCCAGATGCTATTGAGAGAAAGTGGTAGAAATGGCACATGACACAACAGTTGAACTTGCTCCAATGCCTTTCATTGATCATCCCCAACCTCTATGAAATGACCCCAGAAACAATTCAAAGAAAGGAAATCAGATCCAGTGACTAGAACTCTTCTAAAGAAACCAATCAGACCTAGTGACTAAAGCGCTTCGAAAGAAACCACTCATGCTGGAAAATTGACCACGACCAGTGCCAGTCAGAAGGAGGCCATATTGAATTAGTTACCGAGACAAATTGCACATAATTATGGTGGTCATCTGACAACAGAGATTGCACTAAAAAGGAAATGATTTGCTGAATTCAATCCTTCATCAAATGACATCTCTCATAATGTGGCTTAGTTTGTGGCCGTGTGGCTCTGTGATTATTGGAATGGGCTTTCCAAAAGGAAATGAACCATTCCAAAACTCTAACTGTAGGTGTGGGTACAATGTCGTTGGATGTTGCAACCAACCAAGCAACATAGCCTAATCCTAATGCAGCAGCATTATTAGCAGGGTGACTTAAGATGGTCAAGAACAGAATGTTCCGGATGTTTTATTGTATTCCATATCAGTCAGGATATTCTTTATATCCCTGATAACCTGTCTGTTGCTGTTCCTCCATTCATCCCTGATAACCTGCTAATGTTCCTCCATTCATCCCTGATAACCTGTCTGTTAATGTTCCTCCATTCATCCCTGATAACCTGTGTGTTAATGTTCCTCCATTCATCCCTGATAACCTGTCTGTTAATGTTCCTCCATTCATCCCTGATAACCTGTCTGTTGCTGTTCCTCCATTCATCCCTGATAACCTGTCTGTTAATGTTCCTCCATTCATCCCTGATAACCTGTCAATGTTCCTCCATTCATCCCTGATAACCTGTCTGTTGCTGTTCCTCCATTCATCCCTGATAACCTGTCAATGTTCCTCCATTCATCCCTGATAACCTGTCTGTCAATGTTCCTCCATTCATCCCTGATAACCTGTCTGTTAATGTTCCTCCATTCATCCCTGATAACCTGTCTGTTAATGTTCCTCCATTCATCCCTGATAACCTGTCTGTTAATGTTCTCCATTCATCCCTGATAACCTGTCTGTTAATGTTCCTCCATTCATCCCTGATAACCTGTCAATGTTCCTCCATTCATCCCTGATAACCTGTCAATATTCCTCCATTCATCCCTGATAACCTGTCAATGTTCCTCCATTCATCCCTGATAACCTGTCAATATTCCTCCATTCATCCCTGATAACCTGTCAATGTTCCTCCATTCATCCCTGATAACCTGTCTGTTAATGTTCCTCCATTCATCCCTGATAACCTGTCAATGTTCCTCCATTCATCCCTGATAACCTGTCAATGTTCCTCCATTCATCCCTGATAACCTGTCTGTTAATGTTCCTCCATTCATCCCTGATAACGTGTCTGTTAATGTTCCTCCATTGATCCCTGATAACCTGTTAATGTTCCTCCATTCATCCCTGATAACCTGTCTGTCAATGTTCCTCCATTCATCCCTGATAACCTGTCTGTTAATGTTCCTCCATTATCCCTGATAACCTGTCTGTTCATGTTCCTCCATTCATCCCTGATAACCTGTCTGTTGCTGTTCCTCCATTCATCCCTGATAACCTGTTAATGTTCCTCCATTCATCCCTGATAACCTGTCTGTTAATGTTCCTCCATTCATCCCTGATAACCTGTCTGTTAATGTTCCTCCATTCATCCCATATAACCTGTCAATGTTCCTCCATTCATCCCTGATAACCTGTCTGTTGCTGTTCCTCCATTCATCCCTGATAACCTGTCTGTTAATGTTCCTCCATTCATCCCTGATAACCTGTCTGTTAATGTTCCTCCATTCATCCCTGATAACCTGTCTGTTAATGTTCCTCCATTCATCCCTGATATCCTGTCTGTTGCTGTTCCTCCATTCATCCCTGATAACCTGTCAATGTTCCTCCATTCATCCCTGATAACCTGTCAATGTTCCTCCATTCATCCCTGATAACCTGTCTGTTAATGTTCCTCCATTCATCCCTGATAACCTGTCTGTTAATGTTCCTCCATTCATCCCTGATAACCTGTCTGTTAATGTTCCTCCATTCATCCCTGATAACCTGTCTGTTAATGTTCCTCCATTCATCCCTGATAACCTGTCTGTTAATGTTCCTCCATTCATCCCTGATAACCTGTCTGTTAATGTTCCTCCATTCATCCCTGATAACCTGTCTGTTGCTGTTCCTCCATTCATCCCTGATAACCTGTTAATGTTCCTCCATTCATCCCTGATAACCTGTCTGTTAATGTTCCTCCATTCATCCCTGATAACCTGTCTGTTGCTGTTCCTCCATTCATCCCTGATAACCTGTCTGTTAATGTTCCTCCATTCATCCCATATAACCTGTCAATGTTCCTCCATTCATCCCTGATAACCTGTCTGTTGCTGTTCCTCCATTCATCCCTGATAACCTGTCAATGTTCCTCCATTCATCCCTGATAACATGTCAATGTTCCTCCATTCATCCCTGATAACCTGTCTGTTAATGTTCCTCCATTCATCCCTGATAACCTGTCTGTTAATGTTCCTCCATTCATCCCTGATAACCTGTCTGTTAATGTTCCTCCATTCATCCCTGATAACCTGTCTGTCAATGTTCCTCCATTCATCCCTGATAACCTGTCTGTCAATGTTCCTCCATTGATCCCTGATAACCTGTTAATGTTCCTCCATTCATCCCTGATAACCTGTCTGTCAATGTTCCTCCATTCATCCCTGATAACCTGTCTGTTAATGTTCCTCCATTCATCCCTGATAACCTGTCTGTTAATGTTCCTCCATTCATCCCTGATAACCTGTCTGTTGCTGTTCCTCCATTCATCCCTGATAACCTGTTAATGTTCCTCCATTCATCCCTGATAACCTGTCTGTTAATGTTCCTCCATTCATCCCTGATAACCTGTCTGTTGCTGTTCCTCCATTCATCCCTGATAACCTGTCTGTTAATGTTCCTCCATTCATCCCATATAACCTGTCAATGTTCCTCCATTCATCCCTGATAACCTGTCTGTTGCTGTTCCTCCATTCATCCCTGATAACCTGTCTGTTAATGTTCCTCCATTCATCCCTGATAACCTGTCTGTTAATGTTCCTCCATTCATCCCTGATAACCTGTCTGTTAATGTTCCTCCATTCATCCCTGATATCCTGTCTGTTGCTGTTCCTCCATTCATCCCTGATAACCTGTCAATGTTCCTCCATTCATCCCTGATAACCTGTCTGTTAATGTTCCTCCATTCATCCCTGATAACCTGTCTGTTAATGTTCCTCCATTGATCCCTGATAACCTGTTAATGTTCCTCCATTCATCCCTGATAACCTGTCTGTCAATGTTCCTCCATTCATCCCTGATAACCTGTCTGTTAATGTTCCTCCATTCATCCCTGATAACCTGTCTGTTAATGTTCCTCCATTCATCCCTGATAACCTGTCTGTTGCTGTTCCTCCATTCATCCCTGATAACCTGTTAATGTTCCTCCATTCATCCCTGATAACCTGTCTGTTAATGTTCCTCCATTCATCCCTGATAACCTGTCTGTTGCTGTTCCTCCATTCATCCCTGATAACCTGTCTGTTAATGTTCCTCCATTCATCCCATATAACCTGTCAATGTTCCTCCATTCATCCCTGATAACCTGTCTGTTGCTGTTCCTCCATTCATCCCTGATAACCTGTCTGTTAATGTTCCTCCATTCATCCCTGATAACCTGTCTGTTAATGTTCCTCCATTCATCCCTGATATCCTGTCTGTTGCTGTTCCTCCATTCATCCCTGATAACCTGTCAATGTTCCTCCATTCATCCCTGATAACCTGTCAATGTTCCTCCATTCATCCCTGATAACCTGTCTGTTAATGTTCCTCCATTCATCCCTGATAACCTGTCTGTTAATGTTCCTCCATTCATCCCTGATAACCTATCTGTTAATGTTCCTCCATTCATCCCTGATAACCTGTCTGTTAATGTTCCTCCATTCATCCCTGATAACCTGTCTGTTAATGTTCCTCCATTCATCCCTGATAACCTGTCTGTTAATGTTCCTCCATTCATCCCTGATAACCTGTCTGTTAATGTTCCTCCATTCATCCCTGATAACCTGTCTGTTGCTGTTCCTCCATTCATCCCTGATAACCTGTCTGTTAATGTTCCTCCATTCATCCCATATAACCTGTCAATGTTCCTCCATTCATCCCTGATAACCTGTCTGTTGCTGTTCCTCCATTCATCCCTGATAACCTGTCTGTTAATGTTCCTCCATTCATCCCTGATAACCTGTCTGTTAATGTTCCTCCATTCATCCCTGATAACCTGTCTGTTAATGTTCCTCCATTCATCCCTGATATCCTGTCTGTTGCTGTTCCTCCATTCATCCCTGATAACCTGTCAATGTTCCTCCATTCATCCCTGATAACCTGTCAATGTTCCTCCATTCATCCCTGATAACCTGTCTGTTAATGTTCCTCCATTCATCCCTGATAACCTGTCTGTTAATGTTCCTCCATTCATCCCTGATAACCTGTCTGTTAATGTTCCTCCATTCATCCCTGATAACCTGTCTGTCAATGTTCCTCCATTCATCCCTGATAACCTGTCTGTCAATGTTCCTCCATTCATCCCTGATAACCTGTCTGTCAATGTTCCTCCATTGATCCCTGATAACCTGTTAATGTTCCTCCATTCATCCCTGATAACCTGTCTGTCAATGTTCCTCCATTCATCCCTGATAACCTGTCTGTTAATGTTCCTCCATTCATCCCTGATAACCTGTCTGTTAATGTTCCTCCATTCATCCCTGATAACCTGTCTGTTGCTGTTCCTCCATTCATCCCTGATAACCTGTTAATGTTCCTCCATTCATCCCTGATAACCTGTCTGTTAATGTTCCTCCATTCATCCCTGATAACCTGTCTGTTGCTGTTCCTCCATTCATCCCTGATAACCTGTCTGTTAATGTTCCTCCATTCATCCCATATAACCTGTCAATGTTCCTCCATTCATCCCTGATAACCTGTCTGTTGCTGTTCCTCCATTCATCCCTGATAACCTGTCTGTTAATGTTCCTCCATTCATCCCTGATAACCTGTCTGTTAATGTTCCTCCATTCATCCCTGATAACCTGTCTGTTAATGTTCCTCCATTCATCCCTGATATCCTGTCTGTTGCTGTTCCTCCATTCATCCCTGATAACCTGTCAATCTTCCTCCATTCATCCCTGATAACCTGTCAATGTTCCTCCATTCATCCCTGATAACCTGTCTGTTAATGTTCCTCCATTCATCCCTGATAACCTGTCTGTTAATGTTCCTCCATTCATCCCTGATAACCTATCTGTTAATGTTCCTCCATTCATCCCTGATAACCTGTCTGTTAATGTTCCTCCATTCATCCCTGATAACCTGTCTGTTAATGTTCCTCCATTCATCCCTGATAACCTGTCTGTTAATGTTCCTCCATTCATCCCTGATAACCTGTCTGTTAATGTTCCTCCATTCATCCCTGATAACCTGTCTGTTGCTGTTCCTCCATTCATCCCTGATAACCTGTCTGTTAATGTTCCTCCATTCATCCCATATAACCTGTCAATGTTCCTCCATTCATCCCTGATAACCTGTCTGTTGCTGTTCCTCCATTCATCCCTGATAACCTGTCTGTTAATGTTCCTCCATTCATCCCTGATAACCTGTCTGTTAATGTTCCTCCATTCATCCCTGATAACCTGTCTGTTAATGTTCCTCCATTCATCCCTGATATCCTGTCTGTTGCTGTTCCTCCATTCATCCCTGATAACCTGTCAATGTTCCTCCATTCATCCCTGATAACCTGTCAATGTTCCTCCATTCATCCCTGATAACCTGTCTGTTAATGTTCCTCCATTCATCCCTGATAACCTGTCTGTTAATGTTCCTCCATTCATCCCTGATAACCTGTCTGTTAATGTTCCTCCATTCATCCATGATAACCTGTCTGTCAATGTTCCTCCATTCATCCCTGATAACCTGTCTGTCAATGTTCCTCCATTCATCCCTGATAACCTGTCTGTTAATGTTCCTCCATTCATCCCTGATAACCTGTCTGTTGCTGTTCCTCCATTCATCCCTGATAACCTGTCTGTTAATGTTCCTCCATTCATCCCATATAACCTGTCAATGTTCCTCCATTCATCCCTGATAACCTGTCTGTTGCTGTTCCTCCATTCATCCCTGATAACCTGTCTGTTAATGTTCCTCCATTCATCCCTGATAACCTGTCTGTTAATGTTCCTCCATTCATCCCTGATAACCTGTCTGTTAATGTTCCTCCATTCATCCCTGATATCCTGTCTGTTGCTGTTCCTCCATTCATCCCTGATAACCTGTCAATGTTCCTCCATTCATCCCTGATAACCTGTCAATGTTCCTCCATTCATCCCTGATAACCTGTCTGTTAATGTTCCTCCATTCATCCCTGATAACCTGTCTGTTAATGTTCCTCCATTCATCCCTGATAACCTGTCTGTTAATGTTCCTCCATTCATCCCTGATAACCTGTCTGTTAATGTTCCTCCATTCATCCCTGATAACCTGTCTGTTAATGTTCCTCCATTCATCCCTGATAACCTGTCTGTTAATGTTCCTCCATTCATCCCTGATAACCTGTCTGTTGCTGTTCCTCCATTCATCCCTGATAACCTGTTAATGTTCCTCCATTCATCCCTGATAACCTGTCTGTTAATGTTCCTCCATTCATCCCTGATAACCTGTCTGTTGCTGTTCCTCCATTCATCCCTGATAACCTGTCTGTTAATGTTCCTCCATTCATCCCATATAACCTGTCAATGTTCCTCCATTCATCCCTGATAACCTGTCTGTTGCTGTTCCTCCATTCATCCCTGATAACCTGTCTGTTAATGTTCCTCCATTCATCCCTGATAACCTGTCTGTTAATGTTCCTCCATTCATCCCTGATAACCTGTCTGTCAATGTTCCTCCATTCATCCCTGATAACCTGTCTGTCAATGTTCCTCCATTCATCCCTGATAACCTGTCTGTTAATGTTCCTCCATTCATCCCTGATAACCTGTCTGTTGCTGTTCCTCCATTCATCCCTGATAACCTGTCTGTTAATGTTCCTCCATTCATCCCATATAACCTGTCAATGTTCCTCCATTCATCCCTGATAACCTGTCTGTTGCTGTTCCTCCATTCATCCCTGATAACCTGTCTGTTAATGTTCCTCCATTCATCCCTGATAACCTGTCTGTTAATGTTCCTCCATTCATCCCTGATAACCTGTCTGTTAATGTTCCTCCATTCATCCCTGATATCCTGTCTGTTGCTGTTCCTCCATTCATCCCTGATAACCTGTCAATGTTCCTCCATTCATCCCTGATAACCTGTCAATGTTCCTCCATTCATCCCTGATAACCTGTCTGTTAATGTGCCTCCATTCATCCCTGATAACCTGTCTGTTAATGTTCCTCCATTCATCCCTGATAACCTGTCTGTTAATGTTCCTCCATTCATCCCTGATAACCTGTCTGTTAATGTTCCTCCATTCATCCCTGATAACCTGTCTGTTAATGTTCCTCCATTCATCCCTGATAACCTGTCTGTTAATGTTCCTCCATTCATCCCTGATAACCTGTCTGTTGCTGTTCCTCCATTCATCCCTGATAACCTGTTAATGTTCCTCCATTCATCCCTGATAACCTGTCTGTTAATGTTCCTCCATTCAACCCTGATAACCTGTCTGTTGCTGTTCCTCCATTCATCCCTGATAACCTGTCTGTTAATGTTCCTCCATTCATCCCATATAACCTGTCAATGTTCCTCCATTCATCCCTGATAACCTGTCTGTTGCTGTTCCTCCATTCATCCCTGATAACCTGTCTGTTGCTGTTCCTCCATTCATCCCTGATAACCTGTCTGTTAATGTTCCTCCATTCATCCCTGATAACCTGTCTGTTAATGTTCCTCCATTCATCCCTGATATCCTGTCTGTTGCTGTTCCTCCATTCATCCCTGATAACCTGTCAATGTTCCTCCATTCATCCCTGATAACCTGTCTGTTAATGTTCCTCCATTCATCCCTGATAACCTGTCTGTTAATGTTCCTCCATTCATCCCTGATAACCTGTCTGTTAATGTTCCTCCATTCATCCCTGATAACCTGTCTGTCAATGTTCCTCCATTCATCCCTGATAACCTGTCTGTCAATGTTCCTCCATTGATCCCTGATAACCTGTTAATGTTCCTCCATTCATCCCTGATAACCTGTCTGTCAATGTTCCTCCATTCATCCCTGATAACCTGTCTGTTGCTGTTCCTCCATTCATCCCTGATAACCTGTCTGTTAATGTTCCTCCATTCATCCCTGATAACCTGTCTGTTAATGTTCCTCCATTCATCCCTGATAACCTGTCTGTTAATGTTCCTCCATTCATCCCTGATATCCTGTCTGTTGCTGTTCCTCCATTCATCCCTGATAACCTGTCAATGTTCCTCCATTCATCCCTGATAACCTGTCTGTTAATGTTCCTCCATTCATCCCTGATAACCTGTCTGTTAATGTTCCTCCATTCATCCCTGATATCCTGTCTGTTAATGTTCCTCCATTCATCCCTGATAACCTGTCTGTCAATGTTCCTCCATTCATCCCTGATAACCTGTCTGTCAATGTTCCTCCATTGATCCCTGATAACCTGTTAATGTTCCTCCATTCATCCCTGATAACCTGTCTGTCAATGTTCCTCCATTCATCCCTGATAACCTGTCTGTTAATGTTCCTCCATTCATCCCTGATAACCTGTCTGTTAATGTTCCCTCCATTCATCCCTGATAACCTGTCTGTTGCTGTTCCTCCATTCATCCCTGATAACCTGTTAATGTTCCTCCATTCATCCCTGATAACCTGTCTGTTAATGTTCCTCCATTCATTCCTGATAACCTGTCTGTTGCTGTTCCTCCATTCATCCCTGATAACCTGTCTGTTAATGTTCCTCCATTCATCCCATATAACCTGTCAATGTTCCTCCATTCATCCCTGATAACCTGTCTGTTGCTGTTCCTCCATTCATCCCTGATAACCTGTCTGTTAATGTTCCTCCATTCATCCCTGATAACCTGTCTGTTAATGTTCCTCCATTCATCCCTGATAACCTGTCTGTTAATGTTCCTCCATTCATCCCTGATATCCTGTCTGTTGCTGTTCCTCCATTCATCCCTGATAACCTGTCAATGTTCCTCCATTCATCCCTGATAACCTGTCAATGTTCCTCCATTCATCCCTGATAACCTGTCTGTTAATGTTCCTCCATTCATCCCTGATAACCTGTCTGTTAATGTTCCTCCATTCATCCCTGATAACCTATCTGTTAATGTTCCTCCATTCATCCCTGATAACCTGTCTGTTAATGTTCCTCCATTCATCCCTGATAACCTGTCTGTTAATGTTCCTCCATTCATCCCTGATAACCTGTCTGTTAATGTTCCTCCATTCATCCCTGATAACCTGTCTGTTGCTGTTCCTCCATTCATCCCTGATAACCTGTTAATGTTCCTCCATTCATCCCTGATAACCTGTCTGTTAATGTTCCTCCATTCATCCCTGATAACCTGTCTGTTGCTGTTCCTCCATTCATCCCTGATAACCTGTCTGTTAATGTTCCTCCATTCATCCCATATAACCTGTCAATGTTCCTCCATTCATCCCTGATAACCTGTCTGTTGCTGTTCCTCCATTCATCCCTGATAACCTGTCTGTTAATGTTCCTCCATTCATCCCTGATAACCTGTCTGTTAATGTTCCTCCATTCATCCCTGATAACCTGTCTGTCTGTTAATGTTCCTCCATTCATCCCTGATATCCTGTCTGTTGCTGTTCCTCCATTCATCCCTGATAACCTGTCAATGTTCCTCCATTCATCCCTGATAACCTGTCAATGTTCCTCCATTCATCCCTGATAACCTGTCTGTTAATGTTCCTCCATTCATCCCTGATAACCTGTCTGTTAATGTTCCTCCATTCATCCCTGATAACCTGTCTGTTAATGTTCCTCCATTCATCCCTGATAACCTGTCTGTCAATGTTCCTCCATTCATCCCTGATAACCTGTCTGTCAATGTTCCTCCATTCATCCCTGATAACCTGTCTGTTAATGTTCCTCCATTCATCCCTGATAACCTGTCTGTTGCTGTTCCTCCATTCATCCCTGATAACCTGTCTGTTAATGTTCCTCCATTCGTCCCTGATAACCTGTCTGTTAATGTTCCTCCATTCATCCCTGATAACCTGTCAATGTTCCTCCATTCATCCCTGATAACCTGTCTGTTAATGTTCCTCCATTCATCCCTGATAACCTGTCTGTTAATGTTCCTCCATTCATCCCTGATAACCTGTCAATGTTCCTCCATTCATCCCTGATAACCTGTCAATGTTCCTCCCTGATAACCTGTTAATGTTCCTCCATTCATCCCTGATAACCTGTCAATGTTCCTCCATTCATCCCTGATAACCTGTCAATGTTCCTCCATTCATCCCTGATAACCTGTCTGTTGCTGTTCCTCCATTCATCCCTGATAACCTGTCAATGTTCCTCCATTCATCCCTGATAACCTGTTAATGTTCCTCCATTCATCCCTGATAACCTGTTAATGTTCCTCCATTCATCCCTGATAACCTGTCAATGTTCCTCCATTCATCCCTGATAACCTGTCAATGTTCCTCCATTCATCCCTGATAACCTGTCTGTTAATGTTCCTCCATTCATCCCTGATAACCTGTCTGTCAATGTTCCTCCATTCATCCCTGATAACCTGTCTGTCAATGTTCCTCCATTCATCCCTGATAACCTGTCTGTTAATGTTCCTCCATTCATCCCTGATAACCTGTCTGTTAATGTTCCTCCATTCATCCCTGATAACCTGTCTGTTGCTGTTCCTCCATTCATCCCTGATAACCTGTCTGTCAATGTTTCTCCATTCATCCCTGATAACCTGTCTGTTAATGTTCCTCCATTCATCCCTGATAACCTGTCAATGTTCCTCCATTCATCCCTGATAACCTGTCTGTTAATGTTCCTCCATTCATCCCTGATAACCTGTCAATGTTCCTCCATTCATCCCTGATAACCTGTCAATGTTCCTCCATTCATCCCTGATAACCTGTCTGTTAATGTTCCTCCATTCATCCCTGATAACCTGTCTGTTAATGTTCCTCCATTCATCCCTGATAACCTGTCTGTTAATGTTCCTCCATTCATCCCTGATAACCTGTCAATGTTCCTCCATTCATCCCTGATAACCTGTCAATGTTCCTCCCTGATAACCTGTTAATGTTCCTCCATTCATCCCTGATAACCTGTCAATGTTCCTCCATTCATCCCTGATAACCTGTCAATGTTCCTCCATTCATCCCTGATAACCTGTCTGTTGCTGTTCCTCCATTCATCCCTGATAACCTGTCAATGTTCCTCCATTCATCCCTGATAACCTGTTAATGTTCCTCCATTCATCCCTGATAACCTGTTAATGTTCCTCCATTCATCCCTGATAACCTGTCAATGTTCCTCCATTCATCCCTGATAACCTGTTAATGTTCCTCCATTCATCCCTGATAACCTGTCTGTTGCTGTTCCTCCATTCATCCCTGATAACCTGTCAATGTTCCTCCATTCATCCCTGATAACCTGTCAATGTTCCTCCATTCATCCCTGATAACCTGTCTGTTAATGTTCCTCCATTCATCCCTGATAACCTGTCTGTCAATGTTCCTCCATTCATCCCTGATAACCTGTCTGTCAATGTTCCTCCATTCATCCCTGATAACCTGTCTGTTAATGTTCCTCCATTCATCCCTGATAACCTGTCTGTTAATGTTCCTCCATTCATCCCTGATAACCTGTCTGTTGCTGTTCCTCCATTCATCCCTATAACCTGTCTGTCAATGTTTCTCCATTCATCCCTGATAACCTGTCTGTTAATGTTCCTCCATTCATCCCTGATAACCTGTCAATGTTCCTCCATTCATCCCTGATAACCTGTCTGTTAATGTTCCTCCATTCATCCCTGATAACCTGTCAATGTTCCTCCATTCATCCCTGATAACCTGTCAATGTTCCTCCATTCATCCCTGATAACCTGTCTGTTAATGTTCCTCCATTCATCCCTGATAACCTGTCAATGTTCCTCCATTCATCCCTGATAACCTGTTAATGTTCCTCCATTCATCCCTGATAACCTGTTAATGTTCCTCCATTCATCCCTGATAACCTGTCAATGTTCCTCCATTCATCCCTGATAACCTGTTAATGTTCCTCCATTCATCCCTGATAACCTGTCTGTTGCTGTTCCTCCATTCATCCCTGATAACCTGTCAATGTTCCTCCATTCATCCCTGATAACCTGTCAATGTTCCTCCATTCATCCCTGATAACCTGTCTGTTAATGTTCCTCCATTCATCCCTGATAACCTGTCTGTCAATGTTCCTCCATTCATCCCTGATAACCTGTCTGTCAATGTTCCTCCATTCATCCCTGATAACCTGTCTGTTAATGTTCCTCCATTCATCCCTGATAACCTGTCTGTTAATGTTCCTCCATTCATCCCTGATAACCTGTCTGTTGCTGTTCCTCCATTCATCCCATATAACCTGTCAATGTTTCTCCATTCATCCCTGATAACCTGTCTGTTAATGTTCCTCCATTCATCCCTGATAACCTGTCAATGTTCCTCCATTCATCCCTGATAACCTGTCTGTTAATGTTCCTCCATTCATCCCTGATAACCTGTCAATGTTCCTCCATTCATCCCTGATAACCTGTCAATGTTCCTCCATTCATCCCTGATAACCTGTCTGTTAATGTTCCTCCATTCATCCCTGATAACCTGTCTGTTAATGTTCCTCCATTCATCCCTGATAACCTGTCAATGTTCCTCCATTCATCCCTGATAACCTGTCTGTTAATGTTCCTCCATTCATCCCTGATATCCTGTCTGTTGCTGTTCCTCCATTCATCCCTGATAACCTGTCAATGTTCCTCCATTCATCCCTGATAACCTGTCAATGTTCCTCCATTCATCCCTGATAACCTGTCTGTTAATGTTCCTCCATTCATCCCTGATAACCTGTCTGTTAATGTTCCTCCATTCATCCCTGATAACCTGTCTGTTAATGTTCCTCCATTCATCCCTGATAACCTGTCTGTCAATGTTCCTCCATTCATCCCTGATAACCTGTCTGTCAATGTTCCTCCATTCATCCCTGATAACCTGTCTGTTAATGTTCCTCCATTCATCCCTGATAACCTGTCTGTTGCTGTTCCTCCATTCATCCCTGATAACCTGTCTGTTAATGTTCCTCCATTCGTCCCTGATAACCTGTCTGTTAATGTTCCTCCATTCATCCCTGATAACCTGTCAATGTTCCTCCATTCATCCCTGATAACCTGTCTGTTAATGTTCCTCCATTCATCCCTGATAACCTGTCTGTTAATGTTCCTCCATTCATCCCTGATAACCTGTCAATGTTCCTCCATTCATCCCTGATAACCTGTCAATGTTCCTCCCTGATAACCTGTTAATGTTCCTCCATTCATCCCTGATAACCTGTCAATGTTCCTCCATTCATCCCTGATAACCTGTCAATGTTCCTCCATTCATCCCTGATAACCTGTCTGTTGCTGTTCCTCCATTCATCCCTGATAACCTGTCAATGTTCCTCCATTCATCCCTGATAACCTGTTAATGTTCCTCCATTCATCCCTGATAACCTGTTAATGTTCCTCCATTCATCCCTGATAACCTGTCAATGTTCCTCCATTCATCCCTGATAACCTGTCAATGTTCCTCCATTCATCCCTGATAACCTGTCTGTTAATGTTCCTCCATTCATCCCTGATAACCTGTCTGTCAATGTTCCTCCATTCATCCCTGATAACCTGTCTGTCAATGTTCCTCCATTCATCCCTGATAACCTGTCTGTTAATGTTCCTCCATTCATCCCTGATAACCTGTCTGTTAATGTTCCTCCATTCATCCCTGATAACCTGTCTGTTGCTGTTCCTCCATTCATCCCATATAACCTGTCTGTCAATGTTTCTCCATTCATCCCTGATAACCTGTCTGTTAATGTTCCTCCATTCATCCCTGATAACCTGTCAATGTTCCTCCATTCATCCCTGATAACCTGTCTGTTAATGTTCCTCCATTCATCCCTGATAACCTGTCAATGTTCCTCCATTCATCCCTGATAACCTGTCAATGTTCCTCCATTCATCCCTGATAACCTGTCTGTTAATGTTCCTCCATTCATCCCTGATAACCTGTCTGTTAATGTTCCTCCATTCATCCCTGATAACCTGTCTGTTAATGTTCCTCCATTCATCCCTGATAACCTGTCAATGTTCCTCCATTCATCCCTGATAACCTGTCAATGTTCCTCCCTGATAACCTGTTAATGTTCCTCCATTCATCCCTGATAACCTGTCAATGTTCCTCCATTCATCCCTGATAACCTGTCAATGTTCCTCCATTCATCCCTGATAACCTGTCTGTTGCTGTTCCTCCATTCATCCCTGATAACCTGTCAATGTTCCTCCATTCATCCCTGATAACCTGTTAATGTTCCTCCATTCATCCCTGATAACCTGTTAATGTTCCTCCATTCATCCCTGATAACCTGTCAATGTTCCTCCATTCATCCCTGATAACCTGTTAATGTTCCTCCATTCATCCCTGATAACCTGTCTGTTGCTGTTCCTCCATTCATCCCTGATAACCTGTCAATGTTCCTCCATTCATCCCTGATAACCTGTCAATGTTCCTCCATTCATCCCTGATAACCTGTCTGTTAATGTTCCTCCATTCATCCCTGATAACCTGTCTGTCAATGTTCCTCCATTCATCCCTGATAACCTGTCTGTCAATGTTCCTCCATTCATCCCTGATAACCTGTCTGTTAATGTTCCTCCATTCATCCCTGATAACCTGTCTGTTAATGTTCCTCCATTCATCCCTGATAACCTGTCTGTTGCTGTTCCTCCATTCATCCCATATAACCTGTCTGTCAATGTTTCTCCATTCATCCCTGATAACCTGTCTGTTAATGTTCCTCCATTCATCCCTGATAACCTGTCAATGTTCCTCCATTCATCCCTGATAACCTGTCTGTTAATGTTCCTCCATTCATCCCTGATAACCTGTCAATGTTCCTCCATTCATCCCTGATAACCTGTCAATGTTCCTCCATTCATCCCTGATAACCTGTCTGTTGCTGTTCCTCCATTCATCCCTGATAACCTGTCAATGTTCCTCCATTCATCCCTGATAACCTGTTAATGTTCCTCCATTCATCCCTGATAACCTGTTAATGTTCCTCCATTCATCCCTGATAACCTGTCAATGTTCCTCCATTCATCCCTGATAACCTGTTAATGTTCCTCCATTCATCCCTGATAACCTGTCTGTTGCTGTTCCTCCATTCATCCCTGATAACCTGTCAATGTTCCTCCATTCATCCCTGATAACCTGTCAATGTTCCTCCATTCATCCCTGATAACCTGTCTGTTAATGTTCCTCCATTCATCCCTGATAACCTGTCTGTCAATGTTCCTCCATTCATCCCTGATAACCTGTCTGTCAATGTTCCTCCATTCATCCCTGATAACCTGTCTGTTAATGTTCCTCCATTCATCCCTGATAACCTGTCTGTTAATGTTCCTCCATTCATCCCTGATAACCTGTCTGTTGCTGTTCCTCCATTCATCCCATATAACCTGTCTGTCAATGTTTCTCCATTCATCCCTGATAACCTGTCTGTTAATGTTCCTCCATTCATCCCTGATAACCTGTCAATGTTCCTCCATTCATCCCTGATAACCTGTCTGTTAATGTTCCTCCATTCATCCCTGATAACCTGTCAATGTTCCTCCATTCATCCCTGATAACCTGTCAATGTTCCTCCATTCATCCCTGATAACCTGTCTGTTAATGTTCCTCCATTCATCCCTGATAACCTGTCTGTTAATGTTCCTCCATTCATCCCTGATAACCTGTCAATGTTCCTCCATTCATCCCTGATAACCTGTCTGTTAATGTTCCTCCATTCATCCCTGATAACCTGTTAATGTTCCTCCATTCATCCCTGATAACCTGTCTGTTAATGTTCCTCCATTCATCCCTGATAACCTGTCTGTTAATGTTCCTCCATTCATCCCTGATAACCTGTCTGTTAATGTTCCTCCATTCATCCCTGATAACCTGTCTGTTGCTGTTCCTCCATTCGTCCCCAGTTATTCTGGAGGAGATCCAGCGTACCATGTGCAGTCCTCGGGAGGTGTGTCTGGAGGTGTCTAAAGAGTACCCAGAGAGCACCCGTCACTTCTACATGCCTCGCTGTGTGTCTGTGCACCGCTGTGGGGGCTGCTGTACCCACGAGGGTCTGTACTGCACCAACACCAGCCATACTTACAGCAACAAGACGGTGAGCAACAGAGGACAAACTAGATATCATTTAAAATGTTCAACAATGCTGACACTCAAGTAAAGTTGCTCTTAAACTGTAATAACATTAGTAAGGACATTCTATTAACACGTTTCAACATATCTATTTAAGTGAGTTGTCATTTCATAGTATACAGTAAGAAAGGATATAAGGTAGAGCCCAAATCTGAACGCCAGTCTTTGACACGGTGTTGTTTCTCCTGTGGACTCAGCTGCTGGAGATGACTCACCGTGAACACTCTGTGGTGATGGTGGCGTTCGTCAACCACACATCCTGTGAGTGTCTGTCCAAGAGGCCCCAGCACTCCGTCATCAGGAGGGCTGCTGCAGCCCACCTCACCGTGTGAGTGAGTAGTGAGGAGTAGTCACCTTCGAGACGCAACATCTGCCCCTGCAGATCGAGATACAATGTGGACACACACACAATTATTATTAAGCAATACCATTTTCAATAGCAATACCGTTTTCAATAGCAATACCGTTTTCAATAGCAATACCGTGTTCAATAGCAATACCGTTTTCAATAGCAATACCGTTTTCAATAGCAATACCGTTTTCAATAGCAATACCGTGTTCAATAGCAATACCGTTTTCAATAGCAATACCGGTTGGTTCATGTTGAACAACATCTTTTAGGTAGGTAGCCTAGCGGCTAAGTGCTTTGGGCCAGTAACCAAAAGGTCGCTGGTTCGAATCCCCAAGCAATCCAGGTGAAAATTCTGTCCATATGCCCTTGAGCAAGGCACTTAACTGTCTATGCTCCTGTAAGTCGCTCTGGATAAGAGCGTCTGCTAAATTACAAAAAAAATAAAAAATGTGAGAAGGTACAATGTAACAATATAGCTGTCTGACTTTAGACAAGGATACTGAAACATTCCATCTGATCCTATCTGATGTGGACAACAACAAGGGTGTGACGATGCAAGGGAATGAGCTAGATCATCAGATATTTGGTCCAAAGTGCTTTGAGTGTGCATTTGCCTTTGAACTGAAGCCATGTGGAAGAGGCCATGTTTCCCCCTGCTCTCCTCTCCCTGTGTCCAGCCTAACTGCTCTCGACTGCTGTGTGTAGGCTATCTGCCAGGCCAAGGCCAGCAGGGAGGAGAGCCAGATTCAGTTCCCTCTCACAGGGAGGAGCCACATGCCGCCCATGGTGTCCAGCCCCTTCACAGGAATGCTTTGTGAGAGTAGCCAAGCAGTCCCCCTAAGCCAAGAAAAGACCTCTGATCTGATCCTGGCCTGTGTGTCCCTGCTTCCCTCTGCAGGTGTTCTCCGCCAGATGTTCCCTGCAGTACAGGACTGGTCTGGGACCCCACCAGCTGCCTGTGTGTTCCCATGGACACAAGCTTCTTCTCTGAGAGAGAGCTGGGTAAGTTAAACTAACTCCATACCCATACAACCCCAGTACAGTTGTTTCTGTTCGCCAACACCCAGAGATACCTCATAGGTCAAAGAGTTGGCAAATTAGGACGATATACATTGAAGTGACATGTACTAAACCACATGACGTCTGTCAATAAGGGACACTCAATAGCATCTCTCCTCTCCAACATCTGGTGCAGAACCCCTGGAGTTGGCCTTGCTGGCGCTGTGTGGCCCCAACAAAGTCCTGGACGAGGACAGCTGTGAGTGTGTGTGTGAGAACGGTCTGACAGAGGCCAGCTGTGGGCCGGGCTGGCGTCTAGACCAGGCGTCCTGTGAGTGTCTCTGTGAGGACCAGCCCGCCCCGGGGACCTGCCCTCCCAACCAACGCTGGGACCCAGAGCTGTGTGGCTGTGTGTGCCGGGCAGAGTGCCCCCGTAGCCAGCCTCTCAACCCAGAGACGTGCCTGTGCCAGTGCAGGGATAGCCCTCAGACCTGCCTGCTAGAGGGCAAGAGGTTCAACGCACACAACTGTAGGTAAGAAATAGAATCAAACACAGAATACATTTCATATGATGCTGGATGTCCCCATAGACCTTTATAGAACCCTCCCCCCCCCCCCCCCGAGTACTATTCCCAGAACTATGATGCTGTCACGTGGTCAAGGTAATAATATGTGTTGTTTGACCTAAGTTGGATCGGACAGCGTGGGAACAAAAAGCTATTACTGTTATAGGTACAGTTATTTTTATTTGAAAAGAGCAAAACACAACATCTAAACCGCTGTGAAATAAATATACACCACATTTTTTTATTTTTTTTTCACCTTTATTTAACCAGGTAGGCCAGTTGAGAACAAGTTCTCATTTACAACTGCGACCTGGACTAATAGTATATGGACACCTGCTCGTCGAATATCTCATTCCAAAATCATGGGCATTAATATGGGGTTAGTTTGCTGCTATTACAGCCTCCACTTTTCTGGGAAGACTTTCCACTAGATGTTGGAACATTGCTGCTATAACAGCCTCCACTCTTCTGGGAAGGCTTTCCACTAGATGTTGGAACATTGCTGCGGGGACTTCCATTCAGCCGCAGGAAAATTAGTGAGTTCAGGGCTCTGATGTTGAGTGATCAGGCCTGGCTCGAGGTTGGCATTCTAATTCATTCCAAAGGTGTTCGATGGTGTTGAGGTCAGGGCTCTGTGCAGGCCAGTCAAGTTTTTCCACACCGATCTAAACAAATCATTTCTGTATGGACCTCACCTCGTTCACATTGCATTGTAATGCTGAAACAGGAAAGGGTCTTCCCCAAACTGTTGTCACAAAGTTGGAAGCACAGAATCGTCAAGAATGTCCTTTTATGCTGTAGCGTTAAGATATCCCTTCACTGGAATTAAGGGGCCAAGCCAGAAAAACAGCCAGTTTATACTGTATGGTATAATTAAGCAATAAGACCTGAGGTGGTGTGGTATATCACCAATATACCACGGCTAAGGGCTGTTCTTAGGCACGACGCAACACTATTATAAACTGGTTACCAATGTAATTAGAACAGTAAAAAGTGTTTTTTTTGTCATACCCACAGTATGCGGTCTGATATACCACGTCTTTCAGCCAATCAGCATTGAGGGCTCGAACCATCCCCGTTATAATGTTAAATACTGAATGTTATCATGTTAAATACTGTATGCTATAATGTTAAATACTGTATGCTATAATGTTAAATACTGTATGCTATAATGTTAAATACTGTATGGTATAATGTTAAATACTGAATGGGTATAATGAGCAATACACATTTCAGTGGAACGTCAAATCCACATAGTTCACAGTTTTACACATCTGTTAAACGTAACGATAACTACAGAAATATTACAAAACACTTCCCGATAGTAACAAGACTTACATAAGAAGTACAACTCTAGCGTGAGAATTCATATCCTGCTTACTTCCCTTAACATGAAGCTGAGGCAAGGCACCTGACACATTTCTTTGGAATGGAGAAACAAGATTTTCCAGTAAGCACAGAATTCCCCTCTCCAGCAAGAGATTTTTTTTGAACACTGGAAAGAATCATTAAGGCTATGGGGACTGGTCCCAGATTACACGCACGTGCATAAGTAGCCTACACACGCAGGGTCATGCACGCAGCCCACAGTTATATTGAAACTACATTACATTGCGTAAAACCAACAGTTCTGTCTGTTTCTCTTCCCCTACACCAAGCTGTTACCGGCTGCCCTGCAGAAAGCCACACAACAGCTGTCCAACAGGCTTCTACTACAGCCACTACGTCTGCCAGTGCATACCCAACCACATGAGGTCAGGGGAGTGGAACTGACAAAGCTGGTGTTACCAGCACTGATGCCAAACTCTAGGGTCAATGTACTGTAACTGTATGGTGGAAACGAGGCGGTGTGTTTGCAATGTAGAGCCGGTAGATGGAGGCTAGAATAGGGGAATGTTTTTTTAATGAATTCTCCTGATAGGCCGTGAGGCTCTCCATCGTCAGACCAGGGAACATACAATGAAGCACACAACGATGCAGTCGTCTAGATACTGCAGGTCATGGTCTGAATCATGGACATTATTGACATTGCCTCAGATTCATTATGTGTGGCTGTTAAAATGAAAAAAAAATATTCATTCCATAAAATGAAATAATTTTTTGATTATCTGACATTGATATTTATTGCAAGTGACCCTGCAGCTCTCCGAGATGACGATGACGTAACTGGGAAGAAACGCCCTGACATGAGAAGGAAGACAAAAGACTGAAATGTAAAGCCCATGCATATACTGTATTGTACAAAATGTGTGACTGTAGTCAGTGGTGGCTGTGAATGAAAAGTGTGTTTTTAATGTCATATCCTATTTGTATTGTATTTCAAATACACGCTATTGATAAAATAAAATACAAACTGTGATTGGCTTTGGTAAATGTGTGTGTTTGGTAAGAGTTTTGTGACAAGAAGTTTGGAAACAGACTATGGGAACCAGACCAGATTGGCACCATGGAGAGTGTGATGTGATGTCTCCAAGCACAAAACAAAGGCATTGAAAAACACACACTCCTGCAGTGAAAATGGATCCAAGACCTTTGTCTCAAATTCCTCATATGTGTTTAGAACAATAAACACTATCTCAAGGTCAATTGCAGAGAGATCTAATTCCCGTCTGGCTTGTGTCTTTAGAAACTGCCATCCACAGTTGGTACTATAAACCAGCGCAGCCCTCTGTACAGAAACAGGTCTGCATAGCTAAACTCAGTGATAGTAGCTTTTGTTTGTGATAATCCAAATAGTTTGGTTTATAAGTAGGCCTACAGAGTAGACAGTACTTTAGACGGTTGACTCTTTGTCAAGGGTGATATATGTTTTGTTAGCAGAAAGGTCACTTTTTTTGTTTTTACAAAGTTCAATATTGCGAATCTCGATTTCAAGGCTACACCACCGTCTCAAAGTGTCAATTAAAGTGTCAATTCATCTCATGAAATGTATTTTTCTCAGTTACTATGATTGAAGGGGAGGAATGGGAATACACACAGTTCTCTTTGATGCTCTTCCTAAATCCTGTTAGTATAAATTGTGGAAAAGATACTATGTTATGCCTATGGCCAGAATAGTCAAGTCTGAATCTGCCCTGTGAAGAGTCTCTTCCAGCTTTGTGTTGTTCCTAAACCTGGAGCAACAACTCTTACTTTCAATCAACAGTTACTATGATTGAAGGGGAGGAATGGGAATACACACAGTTCTCATTGATGCTCTTCCTAAATCTTCCTGGTATAAATGATGGAAAACATACTATGTTATGCCTGTGGCCAGGACAGTCAAGTCTGAATCTGCCCTGTGAAGTCTTAATAACCATCATGAATTATTCTGAATAAACAACTCATTGCAGCAACCTGTAGATTTGGCACACATTATGAGACGCTGGACAAGTTCATTTACTAGTTCTCACCTCTGTAAAAATATAACTGACAGAGAGAAGTACAGAGTGGCAGAATAAGATTGAAACCAGCTGTCTACATTCAAATGGAGAGGTAGCAATAAAACTGTTGTTAGTGTATTAGTGCTGCTAGGGGTGTATGAGTGCTGCTAGGGGTGTATGAGTGCTGCTAGGGGTGTATGAGTGCTGCTAGGGGTGTATGAGTGCTGCTAGGGGTGTATGAGTGCTATAGGGGTGTATGAGTGCTGCTAGGGGTGTATGAGTGCTGCTAGGGGTGTATGAGTGCTATAGGGGTGTATGCGTGCTGCTAGGGGTGTATGAGTGCCTATTGCTAGGGGTGTATGAGTGCCTGTTGCTTGGGGCGTATGAGTGCCTGTTCCTTGGGGCGTATGAGTGCCTATTGCTAGGGGTGTATGAGTGCCTGCTGCTAGGGGCGTATGAGTGCCTATTGCTAGGGGTGTATGAGTGCCTGTTGCTTGGGGCGAATGAGTGCCTATTGCTAGGGGTGTATGAGTGCTTGCTGCTAGGGGCGTGTGAGTGCCTATTGCTAGGGGCGTATGAGTGCTGCTAGGGGCATATGAGTGCCTATTGCTAGGGGCGTGTGAGTGCCTATTGCTAGGGGCGTGTGAGTGCTGCTAGGGGCGTATGAGTGCTGCTAGGGGCGTATGAGTGCCTATCGCTAGGGGTGTTTGAGTACTGCTAGGGGTGTATGAGTGCTGCTAGGGGTGTATGAGTGCTGCTAGGGGCGTATGAGTGCCTATCGCTAGGGGTGTATGAGTGCTGCTAGGGGTGTATGAGTGCTGCTAGGGGTGTATGAGTGCCTATCGCTAGGGGTGTTTGAGTGCTGCTAGGGGTGTTTGAGTGCTGCTGGGGGTGTTTGAGTGCTGCTAGGGGTGTATGAGTGCTTCTAGGGGTGTTTGAGTGCTTCTAGGGGTGTTTGAGTGCTGCTAGGGGTGTTTGAGTGCTGCTAGGGGTGTATGAGTGCTGCTAGGGGCGTATGAGTGCCTATCGCTAGGGGTGTTTGAGTGCTGCTAGGGGTGTATGAGTGCTGCTAGGGGCGTATGAGTGCCTATTGCTTGGGGTGTATGAGTGCTGCTAGGGGCGTATGAGTGCCTATTGCTAGGGGTGTATGAGTGCTGCTAGGGGCGTATGAGTGCCTATTGCTAGGGGTGTATGAGTGCTGCTAGGGGCGTATGAGTGCCTATTGCTAGGGGTGTATGAGTGCTGCTAGGGGCGTATGAGTGCCTATTGCTAGGGGTGTATGAGTGCCTATCGCTAGGGGCGTATGAGTGCCTATCGTTAGGGGCGTATGAGTGCCTATCGTTAGGGGCGTATGAGTGCTGCTAGGGGTACATGAGTGCTGCTAGGGGTGTATGAGTGCTGCTAGGGGTGTTTGAGTGCTGCTAGGGGTGTATGAGTGCTGCTAGGGGTGTTTGAGTGCTGCTAGGGGTGTTTGAGTGCTGCTAGGGGTGTTTGAGTGCTGCTAGGGGTGTATGAGTGCCTATCGCTTGGGGTGTATGAGTGCTGCTAGGGGCGTATGAGTGCCTATTGCTAGGGGTGTATGAGTGCTGCTAGGGGCGTATGAGTGCCTATTGCTAGGGGTGTATGAGTGCTGCTAGGGGCGTATGAGTGCCTATTGCTAGGGGTGTATGAGTGCCTATCGCTAGGGGCGTATGAGTGCCTATTGCTAGGGGTGTTTGAGTGCTGCTAGGGGTGTTTGAGTGCTGCTAGGGGTGTTTGAGTGCTGCTAGGGGTGTTTGAGTGCTGCTAGGGGTGTTTGAGTGCTGCTAGGGGTGTTTGAGTGCCTGCTAGGGGTGTTTGAGGGGGGTGTTTGAGTGCTGCTAGGGGTGTATGAGTGCTGCTAGGGGCGTATGAGTGCCTATTGCTTGGGGTGTATGAGTGCTGCTAGGGGCGTATGAGTGCCTGTTGTTAGGGGTGTTTGAGTGCTGCTAGGGGTGTTTGAGTGCTGCTAGGGGCGTATGAGTGCCTATTGCTTGGGGTGTATGAGTGCTGCTAGGGGCGTATGAGTGCCTATTGCTTGGGGTGTATGAGTGCTGCTAGGGGCGTATGAGTGCCTGTTGCTAGGGGTGTTTGAGTGCTGCTAGGGGTGTTTGAGTGCCTATCGCTAGGGGTGTATGAGTGCTGCTAGGGGTGTATGAGTGCTGCTAGGGGTGTATGAGTGCCTATCGCTAGGGGTGTTTGAGTGCTGCTAGGGGTGTTTGAGTGCTGCTAGGGGTGTTTGAGTGCTGCTAGGGGTGTTTGAGTGCTGCTAGGGGTGTATGAGTGCCTATCGCTAGGGTGTTTGAGTGCTGCTAGGGGTGTATGAGTGCTGCTAGGGCGTATGAGTGCCTATTGCTTGGGGTGTATGAGTGCTGCTAGGGGCGTATGAGTGCCTGTTGTTAGGGGTGTTTGAGTGCTGCTAGGGGTGTTTGAGTGCTGCTAGGGGTGTATGAGTGCTGCTAGGGGCGTATGAGTGCCTATTGCTTGGGGTGTATGAGTGCTGCTAGGGGCGTATGAGTGCCTATCGCTAGGGGTGTTTGAGTGCTGCTAGGGGTGTTTGAGTGCTGCTAGGGGTGTTTGAGTGCTGCTAGGGGTGTTTGAGTGCTGCTAGGGGTGTATGAGTGCCTATCGCTAGGGGTGTTTGAGTGCTGCTAGGGGTGTATGAGTGCTGCTAGGGGCGTATGAGTGCCTATTGCTTGGGGTGTATGAGTGCTGCTAGGGGCGTATGAGTGCCTGTTGTTAGGGGTGTTTGAGTGCTGCTAGGGGTGTTTGAGTGCTGCTAGGGGTGTATGAGTGCTGCTAGGGGCGTATGAGTGCCTATTGCTTGGGGTGTATGAGTGCTGCTAGGGGCGTATGAGTGCCTGTTGCTTGGGGCGTATGAGTGCCTATTGCTAGGGGTGTATGAGTGCTGCTAGGGGCGTATGAGTGCCTATTGCTAGGGGTGTATGAGTGCTGCTAGGGGCGTATGAGTGCCTATTGCTAGGGGTGTATGAGTGCCTATCGCTAGGGGCGTATGAGTGCCTATCGTTAGGGGCGTATGAGTGCCTATCGTTAGGGGCGTATGAGTGCTGCTAGGGGTACATGAGTGCTGCTAGGGGTGTATGAGTGCTGCTAGGGGTGTTTGAGTGCTGCTAGGGGTGTATGAGTGCTGCTAGGGGTGTATGAGTGCTGCTAGGGGTGTTTGAGTGCTGCTAGGGGTGTTTGAGTGCTGCTAGGGGTGTATGAGTGCCTATCGCTTGGGGTGTATGAGTGCTGCTAGGGGCGTATGAGTGCCTATTGCTTGGGGTGTATGAGTGCTGCTAGGGGCGTATGAGTGCCTATTGCTTGGGGTGTATGAGTGCTGCTAGGGGCGTATGAGTGCCTGTTGCTAGGGGTGTTTGAGTGCTGCTAGGGGTGTTTGAGTGTTGCTAGGGGTGTATGAGTGCTGCTAGGGGCGTATGAGTGCCTATTGCTTGGGGTGTATGAGTGCTGCTAGGGGCGTATGAGTGCCTGTTGCTTGGGGTGTATGAGTGCTGCTAGGGGCGTATGAGTGCCTATTGCTAGGGGTGTATGAGTGCCTATCGCTAGGGGCGTATGAGTGCCTATCATTAGGGGCGTATGAGTGCCTATCGTTAGGGGCGTATGAGTGCCTATCGTTAGGGGCGTATGAGTGCCTATCGTTAGGGGCGTATGAGTGCTGCTAGGGGTACATGAGTGCTGCTAGGGGTGTATGAGTGCTGCTAGAAGTGTATGAGTGCTGCTAGGGGTGTATGAGTGCTGCTAGGGGTGTATGAGTGCTGCTAGGGGTGTATGAGTGCTGCTAGGGATGTATGAGTGCTGCTAGGGATGTATGAATGCTGCTAGGGATGTATGAGTGCTGCTAGGGATGTATGAGTGCTGCTAGGGATGTATGAGTGCTGCTAGGGATGTATGAGTGCTGCTAGGGATGTATGAGTGCTGCCAGGGATGTATGAGTGCTGCTAGGGATGTATGAGTGCTGCTAGGGATGTATGAGTGCTGCTAGGGATGTATGAGTGCTGCTAGGGATGTATGAGTGCTGCTAGGGATGTATGAGTGCTGCTAGGGATGTATGAGTGCTGCTAGGGATTTATGAGTGCTGCTAGGGATGTATGAGTGCTGCTAGGGATGTATGAGTGCTGCTAGGGATTTATGAGTGCCCCACAGACATCAACATCTAGTTTTGATTTACGTTTGGTTGAGTTGTCAACTAACATCAATTCAATGTGAAATCTTTTTTTTTTTAATGGCACCATGTCATTTGATTTAGGTTAAAAGTTGGGTGGAAAAAAATATGAAATTCTCTTAAGTTGATTACTTTTTGCAAATCCAATCAGTTTTCCACATTGATTTAAAGTCATCACATTAAATTATTTTGTTGAAATGACGTGGAAACAATGTTGATTTAACTAGTTTTTGCCCAGTGGGCTACATTTTAAGAAATAACTGATTTCTGTCAAACTAGCCTCTTGAGCTCTGTCTAAAGGTAGTGTTTAGGGATGGGGGAAAAGAGTGACACCAATCAGCCCCCCAAGGGCTGGAACTGCCCAGGCCTGGTCTAAAGGAAGTGTTTAGTTCCCATCCCTTCTGCTTAAAGCTATTTGTCAGAGAAGAAGACCATATACTGGCTGCGACTGTGAGACTGATTTAGCTGTGTTATGAATGACGTGCCTTCGGAAAGTATTCAGACCCTTTGACTTTTTCTACATTTTGTTAGGTTAAAGCCTTATTCTAAACTTGATAAAATAGTTTTCCCCCTCATCAACCTACACACAATACCCCATAATGACAAAAAAAATTAACTAAAATATCACATTTACATACACTGCCGTTCAAAAGTTTGGGCTCACTTAGAAATGTCCTTCTTTTTCAAAGAAAAGCACATTTTTTGTCCATTAAAATAACATCAAATTGATCAGAATTACAGTGTAGACATTGTTAATGTTGTAAATGACTATTGTAGCTGGAAACGGATGATTTTTAATGGAATATCTACATAGGTGTACAGAGGCCCATTATCAGCAACCATCACTCCTGTGTTCCAATGGCACGTTGTGTTAGCTAATTCAACTTGATCATTTTAAAATGTCTAATTGATCATTAGAAAACCCTTTTGCAATTATGTTAGCACAGCTGAAAACTGTTGTCTGATTAAAGAAGCAATACAACTGGCCTTCTTTAGACTAGTTGAGTATCTGGACCATCAGCATTTGTGGGTTTGATTACAGGCTCAAAATGGCCAGAAACAAAGTACTTTCTTCTAAAACGCATCAGTCTATTCTTGTTCTGAGAAATGAAGGCTATTCCATGCAAGAAATTGCCAAGAAACTGAAGATCTCGTACACTGCTGTGTACTACTCCCTTCACAGAGCAGACCAAACTGGCTCTAACCAGAATAGAAAGGAGTGGGAGGCCCCGGTGAAAAGTAAGAGGACAAGTACATTAGAGTGTCTAGTTTGAGAAACAGACGCCTCACAAGTCCTTAACTGGCAGCTTCCTTAAATATTACCCGCAAAACACCAGTCTCAACATCAACAGTAAAGAGGTGACTCTGGGATGCTGGCCTTCTAGGCAGAGTTGCAAAGAAAAAGAGTTGCAAAGAAAAAGCCATATTTAGACTGGCCAATAAAAAGAAAAGATTAAGATGGGCAAAAGAACACAGACAGCGGACAGAGGAACTCTGCCTAGAAGGCCAGCATCCCAGAGTCGCCTCGTCACTGTTGACGTTGACTGTATTTCTGATCAATTTGATGTTATTTTAATGGACATTAATGCCTTTCTGTCAAAAACAAGGACATTTCTAAGCGTCCCCAAACGTTTGAACGGTAGTGTAAGTATTCAGACCCTTTACTCAGTACTTTGTTGAAGCACCTTTGCAGCGATTACAGCCTCGAGTCTTCTTGGGTATGACGCTACAAGCTTGGCACATCTGTATTTGGGGAGTTTCTCCCATTCCTCTCTGCAGAACCTCTCAAGCTCTGTCAGGTTGCATGGGTAGCGTTGCAGCACAGGTATTTTCAGGTCTCTCCAGAGATGTTTGATCAGGTTCAAGTCCAGGCTCTGGCTGTGCCACTCAAGGACATTCAGAGACTTGTCCCGAAGCTACTCCTGCATTGGCTTGGTTGCGTGCTTAGGGTCATTGTCCTGTTGGAAGGTGAACCTTTGCCCTAGTCTGAGGTCCTGAGCAGGTTTTCATTAAGGACTTCTGTACTTTGCTCAGTTCATCTTTCCCTCGATCCTAACTAGTCTCCCAGTCTCTGCCGCTAAAAAACATCCCCACAGCATGATGCTGCCACCACCATACTTCACCATAGGGATGGTGCCAGGTTTCCTCCAGACGTGACGCTTGGCATTCAGGCGAAAGAGTTCGGACTTGGTTTCTTCAGACCAGGGAATCTTGCTTCTCATGGTCTGAGAGTCTTTAGGTGCCTTTTGGCAAACTCCAAGCAGGCTGTCATGTGCCTTTTACTGAGGAGTAGCCTCTGTCTGGCCAGATTGGTGGAATGCTGCAGAGATGGTTGTCCATCTGGAAGTTTCTTCACAGAGGAACTTAGGAGCTCTGTCAGTGTGACCATTGGGTTCTTGGTCACCTCCCTGACCAAGACCCTTCTCCCGATTTCTCAGTTTGGCAGGGCAGCCAGCTCTAGGAAGAATTTTGGTGGCTCCAAACTTCTTCCATTTAAGAATGACTGTGTTCTTGAAGACCTTCAAATGTTTTGGTACCCTTCCCCAGATCACAATCTTGTCTTGGCGATCTACAGACAATTCCCTCAATCTCATGGCTTGGTTTTTGCTCTGACAACAGTGGGACCTTATATATATAGGTGTGTGCCTTTCCAAATCATGTCCAATCAATTGAATTTATCACAGGTGGACTCCAATCAAGTTGTAGAAACATCAATGAAAACAGGATGGCACCGGAGCTCAAATTTGAGTCTCATAGCAAAAGGGTCTGAATACTGTTTTACATTTTTAATAAATTAGAAAAATGTTCTAAAAAGGGGTGTTTTCGCTTTGTCATTATGGGGTATTGTGATGTCATTATGGGGTATTTTGATGTCATTGTGGGGTATTGTGTTGTCATTATGGGGTATTGTGTGTAGATTGCTCAGGATTTTTTGCGAATAAGGCTGTAACATAACAAATGTGGGGAAATTCAAGGGGTCTGAATACTTTCAGAATGCACTATGACCTACTGGACCTTCCTCTACAAGTAACGGTGCAAACAAAATGGTTGATAAACAAATTTAACAAAAATAACTGTTGTTGAACAAACAAAAAAGATGAGCCTTTTCTCAGGAGCTAACGGGGAAACTTTACAACAGTTGATTGTGTACTGTAGGTGGCGGTAAACTAGACTCCTCCACACACAAACCATGGAGACCAAACTAAGATCTGGGCAAGATACAAAGAAATAGCATCAGTTAACTCTAACATTAAACTGTTTTTATAGGTGTAACTGCGTCAGATAATGTTAATGCTTTCACTTTGACCAGGATTTTGTAATGTTGACTTTGTGGAATGAAAACAACCACCTACCAGTAATCTGGAGATGAATCAGGAAATGTAAGAACTAATCCATGAAAGGCATTTCACAATTCAATACACCATTGCTTGGATGAGAAAACATCCGATACAACAGCCACCCACTCAGGATTTAAGGAGTGCTGATGCCCTGGCATGGTGTGATGTGTGTAATAACACAAGATCATTTCTCAACCTCCACAGCGTGGCTGCTTGCACTGTAGACTATGCAGTAGATGTTGAAATCAACACTATAAATGCACATTCCTTTCATTAAATTTAAGTTTGCTTCCCAATACTTATGTCAATGTTCTCACCAAAGAAATAATGACAGGGGAGTGGTTTTGACACAAGGCCTTGTGACGACAGTGGCTGCCAGGGCTGTTGTATGTCCAACCTTCCATGATTAGCTTAAAACAGAGTTTACTACAGTACAACAGACACCATTGTTTATTAGACTAGATGAGTTTAGTCATCACACGAACAGGGTCGCAGATTTAATAGCAGGATACAGTGAAATCCTTAAACTCCGAGCTCCAACAGTGCAGGTCAAAAAGCAAAGTGATTGAAGCAATAATAAAAAATACAATATGAATTACAATAGATCAAAATAAAATAAAATGCATTGGTCACATGCATTGAATACAACAGGTGTAGACTTTACAGTGAAATGCTTACTTACAAGTCCATTCCCAACAACGCAAAGTTAAAAAGACAAATATTTACTAAATTAAAAAAAGAAAAACGAAGTATCACAACAAACAATTAAGATTATTTAATAAATAATCAAGGGGGTCAATGTAAATTGTCTGGGTGGCCATTTGATCAACTAATTCAGCAGTCTTGAGGTCGGAAACTTTTCAGGTGCCTTTTGCTCCCTGACTCCGTACCACTTGCCGTGTGGCAGCAGAGAGAACAGTCTTTGACTTGGGTGGCTGGAGCCTTCGACAATTTTCAGGGCCTTCCTCTAACACTGCCTGATATAGAGGTCCTAGATGGCAGGGAGCTCGGCCCCAGTGTTGCGCCGTGCGCACTACCCTCTGTATCACCTTGTGGTCAGATGCCGAGCAGTTGCCATACCAAGCAGTGATGCAGCCACTCTTGATGGTGCTTTTTCAGGATCTTAGGGTGCATGCCAAATCTTTTCAGTCTCCTGAGGGGGAAGAGGAGTTGTCGTACCCTCTTCACGACTGTGTTGAGGTATACATATTTACACCTGTAACAATGATAAATGTCCATTGGGGGGTGGGAGCAGGAGGGGAAGAGGGGGAGCAGGTAGGGGAGTGCAACTATACCTTTTCTTCACACAAAATAAATACATTAGTGCAACATATTTGGCTGAAAATCTTTGTCAATGACAACAGAAGTGCAACACTATTTGGCTGGCAACCACACAAGTAAATTAGCTTACAATGTTAAAAGCAAGATATGTTTTTCTAAAACGATGCTTGGCCATCATAGTTCAAATGTTTACCATTAAAAAAAAAAGAATGTAGCTAGCTACATTTCATCATGTTTTGGTTGAAGATAACCTTGCATTTTAATTTGCTACAGGAGAAAAGCTACCCAGGAGGAACGCGCGGTATAAAAGTAGCCTACACATCAGTCAAAATGTTGCCTGATGGGTCGTTCGCGAACGAACGGCTCTTTTTGAACAGATCTTTTTGGTGAACGTCGGGAACCGAAACACATCGGTGAAAGAGCCGTTCATTTGGCTCCCTGATTTGCATATTGCTACTACTGCTTTTTAAGATCAAAACGACGACTATCTGCAGACACGTTACAAAATGATTCTCTGAGGGTGAATCCGCACTGCAGAAACAATAATTAGTGGGGAGAGAGCATACATTCTGGTTCACGATCAGCGGGGGAAAAATGCAGGTGATGTAATTTGCCCAGGTAAAAATGGATTTCATTGGACACAATGGGAGCCTACTTTTGGGGCTTTGTATTGGGGATGGGTTCTAGGTGGTTCTGCAAATCATGGTTCTAAATCATTTTGAACCAAATAAGCCAACGGACCCAAATGAGCTGGTTCACTGAAAAGACTCGGAATGCCAATCACTAGTGATCCAATGAGGAGAGCAAAGATATTTCATCCGAGTGGAGAAGTGCAACTGAAGCACAAAATTAGCCCCATTACATTCATAATTTGTACCCTAGCAGAATTTACAATAAGATTTTTTATTTTTAGTATCTGCATTTACAAAACGCAGATATTTTTTCTTTATTTTAGCAGAATCATGCGTTAACACGATCCCTGCTTCAATACCACAGAGAGATACAGTATTAGTCCCAACCCAGACATCAGGTTATTCAGTACCACAGAGAGATACAGTATTAGTCCCAACCCAGACATCAGGTTATTCAGTACCACAGAGAGATACAGTATTAGTCCCAACCCAGACATCATGTTATTCAGTACCACAGAGAGATACAGTATTAGCCCCAACCCAGACATCAGGTTATTCAGTACCACAGAGAGATACAGTATTAGTCCCAACCCAGACATCAGGTTATTCAGTACCACAGAGAGATACAGTATTAGTCCCAACCCAGACATCAGGTTCTTCAGTACCACAGAGAGATACAGTATTAGTCCCAACCCAGACATCAGGTTATTCAGTACCACAGAGAGATACAGTATTAGTCCCAACCCAGACATCAGGTTATTCAGTACCACAGAGAGATACAGTATTAGTCCCAACCCAGACATCATGTTATTCAGTACCACAGAGAGATACAGTATTAGCCCCAACCCAGACATCAGGTTATTCAGTACCACAGAGAGATACAGTATTAGTCCCAACCCAGACATCAGGTTATTCAGTACCACAGAGAGATACAGTATTAGTCCCAACCCAGACATCAGGTTCTTCAGTACCACATAGATACATTATTGGGAATCAGTAAACACAGATTGTACTGAACAAAACCTCAACCCTGCCAACATGCAATCGCACTCTCTCCGATAAAGCACAGGAGATCTGAATCAGCAATCTCTCCTCCTTTAAGCTCAATTACCACTTGATTAAAACATTCAGACCTTGCTCCAACATATTCTTTTCACAAACATGCGCCAATCTTTCATATGTCGACTGGGGCAATTTTCAGATGTATGACATTATTCGTGATGAGTTCACATGAATTACTCTCACTTAGCAACAATAAACAGTCTCACATAGTAACAATAAACAATGTTGTTGTTGTCGTCGTCGTCACAGTCTTCACATGGTCAAAACGAAGCCACACCTCATGTCTATAAAATGAAAAATGAAAATCTTGTTTCCACCCATCTCAAAGTGCCCAAGTTTCTCTAGAAATCCATTCAACACGGTCACCAGTGATAAATAGGCCTAAAACGCCACCTATTGGTGAGAGTTTGTGGCTTTTCCTGGCATCTGTCTCTATGGAGGAAGACCAACCAGTATGAAAAGCTGGAACATCCTCATTGTCTAACTACAGAACAGACAGAAATAACAGTCTGCGATCAAATTCATTAACTTACCTGATACATAACTAAATGTATAAAAACAAAACAGGGATTACTTTCACCACAAATCTGATTTATTTTGTCTTCTCATGTATGGTCCATCTTAAAGTGCAATGCCACTGCCAACATAAGCAGATGATGGCTTTTACATTGTTATTGTAGTTATTGCTATTATGATTATGTACAGCACACAGGGGGGTGACAGGTCATTGAAAACTGTCAAGTGTTAAGCTTTCTCATGCATCAGGAATAATACATAGTACCGTGTACAATTGGATGAATAAAGTGATCTTAGTCCCAGCTCCAGAAAAATACTTTTTACAAGGCTGTCCAAGGGAGACTATACACCAGAGAATGGCCAAATTAAATATGGTATAACTGCCATCTTTGATATAAGCACCTTAAAAATCAAAGGAAAGACTACCAAACGTAAACAATGTCGCCATAATTTTTTTTATAGATAAAAGCTCTCTTTGTATTGTCTGAATGGGTGGATCTCGGTAATAGCAATCGACACTGCGATCAAATGCAATTCATAGAATGTTAAAAAATATATATTAAAAAAAAAGCATATTGCATAACTACAGGAAACCCATGTCAAAATATTTGCAAAATCAAAAGACAAGAGTTAGCCTAAAAGTTAAGAATTTCAACGGCTTTCATAAGGACGACCGAGAGGCCTCAGGATGCCACAACCTAATAAAAAAGTTCCACAAAGTGTAATTATTGATCTATTTGGAGTTAGCGGTGCTGCTGGTGTCTAGACTCCGGTCTACCTCCTGTCTGTGCAGAAGATCTGAGTTCAAGTTGCGCGTTTCAGCGATGAGACGTTTGACCCCCACCATCCACTGACTGACCTCGTTAACATGGTCAACCATCAGAGCCCGATGGACTTCATCAGCAGCGTCCCAGTTCCAGCTCTTCAACTCTGACAGGAGCATAAAGACAGAAGCAGCACAGATGCGTTTTGGCTCATTTCAAAGAATTTCTTTCATTTAAATGGGTGAGCCGCTTATTGACCCATGTATTTTTCCTCAGCAGAAATATGACATCTATCAAAGTGAACAATCTCCTACCTTGCACCAGTCCATTCATTCTTCGTCTAACAGGAAGTGACAACTTCCCAGACCTCCACATGTCCTCAAAAAGCTTCAAGCGCTTCGCCACATCGTCACACACCTGTTTCTGCAAGGGGCACATGTCAAACATTCAGCATTTTGGTTGGTAAAGCAGTGAGTGTCATCTCACCCTGTACACAATAACAGAGCTACAAATTTATCATGGCCAGATGACATCTGACAAAAATTACACTCGATTTTAGTTTTGGGTTAACCGAAATGACAGAACTACATACACAGTGCTATTTGTAAATGGTATGTCAACTGTGGCTGGGAATTCTAGAGCTAGAGAAATCCTTCTTACTTTGACTGTGTGTCGACAAGCTGTCAGTGCCCAGTTGAGAAGAGTAACTACGTCGTCGACATCTGGCTCACTTTCTGATTGGTCACTGGCAGACTCTGTGTGCGCTACCACATGGCAAGGTGGTGGAGATGTGGCCATCATCATCACCCCACCAACAGGAGGGGCTGCAACCTGACATGGCCGAGGGGACGTGTTCATACTACATGGAGGAGGGACCAGTGGGTTGGTAGGAGGAGTCATTGGAACTGTTGAGGTTGGAGAAGTTCCTGGAACCGGACCTGTGGATTAGTGATGCGTGGTATGACTCATAAGCCACAGTTATATCTGCGGTTTAATTCAATAAGACAAAAGTTGCGAAAGGAGAATTGAAAATAAAGAGAAGGGAGGGACAGAAAAGTAATGTTTGGGAAAGATTTGGTGAAGGGAGGAAAGCGGATGATAGTAGTGACGGCTGTTATGTGTGATGATTGTGAGGCACTATACAAATTCGACAGTTACAAGACGGGACTTCAAATAGGCCTATGGCATGTCAAGGAAACTGTAGCCTACTGTTTAGATGGGTTCAATGGAAAATTACATTTGTACATTGACTAACCAGAATAACCGTCTGTTTTTTGGCAAACTCCAAAGACCTCTGATAATACTAGTCCTGTGCGAATCGACATCCCCGTGTTTTAAGAGAAATGTCTGGGTTTTACAGGTGTTGATCACAGTTTAAGAAAACAATAACTGATTGGATAAATTGAACGAAGTGCTGCGCATAGCCATATGAAGGGCCTACATGTATCAACTTTCACAGGGAATGCTTTTTCTTTCTTTTTTATTTGACCTTTATTTAACTAGGCAAGTCAGTTAAGAACAAATTCTTATTTTCAATGACTGACTAGGAACAGTGGGTTAACTGCCTGTTCAGGGGCGGAACGACAGATTTGTACCATGACAGCTCGGGGATTTGAACTTGCAACCTTACGGTTAGTTGTCCAACACTAACTACTAGGCTACCCTTGCTGTTAATAGATGGCAAAGCAGCATACAACTGAGCTAAACGTTTGGAACAAGTTCACTTTCTCCTCCATAGCCTACAATATCATAATGACTACGATCACACTTCCCAAATTCAAATATTATGGTGACACTATACCAATGATGGTTTGGTATGGTTTAGAAACTTGGGAACCAAGCTTGAGTTATCAGTGTAGCCTGTTATTGCCTGGACTTGTTCAAATAGCATCACAACTATAAAAAATTTAAAAAACTTCCAGTCTTCCGTCAACTGTCATTTGGAAAAAAAACATATCCCATCCAAATCATCCTCTGAAATAACAGACATTCTGGGAAATAAATACAAAACCAACGTTCTGTAGTAATACTAGTCCCATGTGAGTAGGGCTACAGCCTTAATGATAACTCCTGCAGAATTATGCATTTATTGGTGTAAAATTATACACCAAATGTAGGCAAAATTGGGACTTGGGAACAAGAGTGGAGAAATATGATTTATTTCTGCATCTTGAGAGAATGCAATGCTCAGAGATACGAATTGTAGAGGTGCGGTCTTCATCAGCAAAGCATAATAATAGCTGATAGCATTTCAACCACATAAAACATGCAATATTCTGAAATCTTATCAGAAATACATTGGGTGGTTTTCAGCTTTCTTTTTCCTTGCAACCAGTCAAACTGGCGTCATTTGGACATTTTGCACAGAAAATCTTTCCTGTTTGTTTTTGCTTTATTGTATTTTCTACCCATTCCCTAAACATCTTTGCTCCGTGAAAGATGACAGAATTGAACCCATGTCAACTAGATTGAAGCATTCATTCTATCGATCTATGACATTATTCTGGTGAGCAACGGTTTATTTAGTCTTCTTGGGCAACATTTTTTTATTTCACCTTTATTTAACCAGGTAGGCTAGATTTGACAAAAGAGGAGCTACATGCATCTAATTATAGAAAAATTCACTAACAAATAGCTACCAAAATGTCTGAAATTATAACCAGAAACGTATCTAAAAATCAGGCAAAACAAAATCCTGCACCCCATGTCAAAAAATTGTTCTGCAGTCTGACTGTAGCCTATAGCGCCTATTCTAGAGTTAGGGTTGGGATTTTCACTTTATCACATATAGTCGGGCGGTTGCGGATGGGTTGTTGGCAATTGAGGGCAGGTGAACAAACAGTGGATCCCGCACCACTACTGTGGATAAATAGAACCAGGATGATTCATCATCTCCTCTGACATTCTAGGGAAAGTCCAGACATCAGAAAGACAATCACACAGCCCCTGAGTAGACATCAAAGTACCATGATACTCCCAAAGGTTTAGAAATCCATTAATATGTTCAAGGTGTGAATATATACACATTTCTTTAAGACAGTCTAGAGAACATACTGGGGGATCCAGTAAGTTGAGGTGGGGGCACTCTCTTGTTGAGAGGGGTCCTCTTGGGTGCACCTTGTGCTGCTGTCTGCAAACCGTAGGAAAACTGTGGAGGGTCATTCCAGCCCCGCTCCTGGTTACCTTGGGTAATAAAGCCAGTGAGAGTTTTATTTCAAAAGACCTATCAGAATATGAGAACAGAATGATGAAACAACCATTAACCAGTTAGCTTGTAGTACACATTCAGTCATACACGTGATCAAAACTGCTTATAATCGTCACCAACATAATGTGATGTACCAGTAGTCATACTCAAACTAGATGCCCTAAAGCACTGGGGAGACAACTAAGGTGAAGAGCATTAAGTAAAGGCAAAAGCATATTCAAAAAGTTTTTATAACTTTGTTAGCTAGCTAGCTATCAAACTAGCTTGCTTCTGCTAGTATGTCTTCAAACTAAGTTCTCACCATAGTAGAGTTGCAGTAAACTAATACCACCAACATGTATGTAATTACATATTCTAGATAAATTAACACAGTAGAAGCATTCAATTGGACAGAAAATACCTGGTTTGATGTAAAGGTCCTCAGCCTCCATTGCTTATTTCACAAAATAAAATAAACTCTCCACTCGTTTTCCCGGACACGTGGACAGGATGTTAAACATTGACATAACTCATATCCGGTTGGTGAGTCGAACATAATACAACATATTTATAACTAACCCAAGGTAGTGTCTGTGTATGTTACAGTGGGAGCAAATGAAGCATAGTGAGCAGAACAATCAATGAGGTTGGCAACAGCTATTGGTGCGTTGTATCATTTATTTGCATATTTCCGTTAGGGAACGCCTCTTATGTGAAGTGCGCGTGTACACAAACTCAATTCCACCTTGCACTCCATCTAAACAACGCAATTTTTTTTACAACTTTGGCAAAACGTAAAGTCTATAAAACGCAATGCACTGTGTTTGTAACATATCCTAGTTTTGGGAACAGAAACATTTATTGAGAAGATTAGCATAATTCGGCCCAACCCATAATTAGATTTCCTCACGCTACAATATTAGAGGATGGGAAAACTTTCAGCAACTGGTGGTCAGCGGTTTGAATTTTGTCCAAGTTTTCAGAGATTTTTTGAGTGGGGGAGATATTTTCATTGTTGACATAAGACTGTAAAAACACCAGGAAATCAGCTCCAAGATGTTTTAATTTCAGAAATCTGTTCCCAAGTATTCCCACGCATAATAGAAAGACACACTACCGTTCAAAAGTTTGGGGACGATTAGAAATGTCCTGTCCTTCCTTTAAAGAAAATAAAAAATTGTCCATTGAATTAACATCAAATTGATCAGAAATATGAGAAATTGCCAAGAAACTGAAGATCTCGTACAACGCTGTGTACTACTCCTTTCACAGAACAGCGCAAACTGTCTCTAACCAGGGTAGAAAGAGGAGTGGGAGGCCACGGTGCACAGCTGAGCAAGAGGACAAGTACATTAGTGTCTAGTTTGAGAAACAGACACCTCACAAGTCCTCAAATGGCAGCTTCATTAAATACTACCCGCAAAACACCAGTCTCAACATCAACATTGAAGAAGCGACTCCGGAATGCTGGCCTTCTAGGCAGAGTTGCAAAGAAAAAGCCATATCTCAGACTGGCCAATAAAAATAAAATATTAAGATGGGCAGAAGAACATAGACACTGGAGAGTAGCTCTGCCTAGAAGGCCAGCATCCCGGAGACACCTCTTCACGAGACTGGTGTTTTTCTGGTACTATTTAATAAAGCTGCCAATTGAGGACTTGTGAGGCGTCGATTTCTCAAACTAGACACTAATGTATTTGGTGCACAGCGGTGTACGAGAGTTTCAGTTTCTTGGGAATTTCTCGCCTTCATTTCTCAGAATAAGAATAGACTGATGAGTTTCAGAAGAAAGGACATTGTTTCTGGCCATTTTGAGCCTGTAATCAAACCCACAAATGCTGATGCTCCAGATACTCAACTAGTCTAACGAAGGACAGTTTTATTGCTTCTTTAAATCAGAACAGTTTTCAGCTGTGCTAACATAATTGCTAAATGTTTTTTTAATGATCAATTAGCCTTTTAAAATGATAAACTTGGATTAGCTAACACAACGTGCCATTGGAATACAGGAGTGATGGTTGCTGATAATGGGCCTCTGTACGCCTATGTAGATATTCTATTAAAAATCAGCCGTTTCCAGCTACAATAGTCATTTTTGTCTAGACTGTATTTATGATCAATTTGATGTTATTTTAATGGACAAAAAAAATGCTTTTCTTTCAAAAACAAGGACATTTCTAAGTGACCCCAAACTTTTGAATGGCAGTGTATGTGATCGTATACAAATAATAATATACTGAGGTACTGAGGTACTCAAAGTGCTTTATAGAGCAGAGAGAAATTCACCTCATTCGCCATCAATATGTAGCATCCACCTCAGTGATGCACGGCAACCCTTTTTGTGTCAGAACGCTCACCACACATCAGCTGTCAGGTGGAGAGGTGAAGAGTGATATAGAGTACATCCGGAAAGTATTCACACCCCTTGACTTTTCCCACATTGTGTTACGTTACAGCCTTATTCTAAAGTGTTTTTTAAACATTTTTAAATCCCCTCATCAATCTCCACACAATACCGCATAATGACAAAGCAAAAAATGTTTAGACATTTATATAAAAAATACATATATGGTGCTACAAGCTGGGCACACCTGTATTTGGGGAGTTTCTCCCATTCCTCTCTGCAGATCCTCTCAAGCTCTGTCAGGATGGATGGGGAGCACCTCTCCAGATATGTTCATTCGGGTTCGAGTCCAGGCTCTGGCTGGGCCACTCAAGGACATTCAGAGACTTGTCCCGAAGCCACTCCTGCATTGTCTTGGCTGTGTGCTTAGGGTCATTGTCCTGTTGGAAGATGAACCTTCGCCCCAGTCTGAGGTCCTGAGCGCTCTGGAGCAGGTTTTCATCAAGGATCTCTCTGTACTTTGCTCCATTCATCTTTCCCTCATTTCTGACTAGTCTCCCAGTCCCTGCTGCTGAAACACATCCCCATAGCATGATGCTGCCACCACCATGCTTCACCAAAAGGATGGTGCCAGGTTTCCACCAGATGTGACACTTGGCATTCAGGCCAGAGAAATCTTGTTTCTCATGGTCTGAGAGTCCTTTAGGTGCCTTTTGGCAAACTCCAAGCGGGCTGTCATGTGCCTTTTACTGAGGAATGGCTTCCGTCTGGCCACTCACCAATGAAGGCCTGATTGATGGAATGCTGCAGAAATGGTTGTCCTTCTGGAAGCCTCTCCCATCTCCACAGAGGAACTCTGGAGATCTTTCAGAGTGACCATCAGGTTCTTGGTCACATCCCTGACCAAGGCCCTTCTCACCAATTGCTCAGTTTGGCAATTTTTTGGTACCCTTCCCCAGATTTGTGCCTCGACACAATCCTGTCTCGGAGCTCTACAGACAAATCCTTGCATCTCCTGGATTCGTTTTTGCTCTGACATGCATTGTCAACTGTGGGACCTTATATAGACAGGTGTGTTTCCAAATCATGTCCATTAAATTGAATTTACCACAGGTGGACTCCAATCAAGCTGTAGAAACATCTCAAGGATGATCAAAAGAAACAGGATGCACCTGAGTTCAATTTCGAGTGTCATAGCAAAGGGTCTGAATACTTAAGTCAATAAGGTATTTCTGGTTTTTTTTTAAATATTAATTTGCAAAAAAAATCTAAAAACTGTTTTTGATTTGTCAATATGGGGTATTGTGTGTAGATTGATGAATAAAAACAATATTTTATCCATCCAGCAATTTATTATTCCAGCATAGACCACCAAAGGCTGTAACGTAACAAAATGTGGAAAAAGTCAAGGGGTCTGAATACCTTCTGAATGCACTGTATGCCAAATAGGAATGAGGAGGATTATTAGGTGGCCATGATGGAATGTGGCCAGGTTGTGAATTTAGCCATGACACTGGGATGAACACCCCTACTCTTACAATAAGTGTCATGGGATTTTGAATGAGCACCCGTTTTAACATCCAAAAAAACAGCACCCTACGCGGTGCAATGTCCCCAAATGTAATCAAGGTTTTAGTCTAATATTATAGCTGTTTGGGCTTCTTGCGGTCAATTTGCAGTCTAAAAATATACAGTACCAGTCAAAAGTTTGTACACCCCTACTCATTCAAGGGTTTTTCTTTATTTTTACTATTTTCTACATTGTAGAATAATATTGAAGACATCAAAACTATGAAATAACACATATGGAATCATGTAAGAGGAGTTGAAGTTAAACTTTGATTAATGTCACACACAGGAAACAGAAAAGAACAGGATTTACGAGCAATTTATTATTCCAGCATAGACCACCACAATGTGGACCTAATTAGATACAACTGTGCGAAATAATCACAATTAAAAAAAATAGCATTTACATGACATCCTATTTTCTTCTGTGCTAAAGTACTGCAAATATATAGAGAGATACATATTTATTTACAAAAACAACATTTTCTTAAGGTGCTACATGACCTATGACATTACCTCTAACCAATGCTACATGACCTATGACACTACCTCTAACCAATGCTACATGACCTATGACACTACCTCTAACCAATGCTACATGACCTATGACACTACCTCTAACCAATGCTATATGACCTATGACACTACCTCTAACCAATGCTATATGACCTATGACACTACCTCTAACCAATGCTACATGACCTATGACATTACCTCTAACCAATGCTACATGACCTATGACATTACCTCTAACCAATGCTACATGACCTATGACATTACCTCTAACCAATGCTACATGACCTATGACACTACCTCTAACCAATGCTATATGACCTATGACACTACCTCTAACCAATGCTATATGACCTATGACATTACCTCTAACCAATGCTACATGACCTATGACACTACCTCTAACCAATGCTATATGACCTATGACATTACATCTAACCAATGCTACATGACCTATGACATTACCTCAAACCAATGCTACATGACCTATGACACTACCTCTAACCAATGCTACATGACCTATGACACTACCTCTAACCAATGCTATATGACCTATGACACTACCTCTAACCAATGCTACATGACCTATGACATTACCTCTAACCAATGCTACATGACCTATGACATTACCTCAAACCAATGCTACATGACCTATGACATTACCTCTAACCAATGCTACATGACCTATGACACTACCTCTAACCAATGCTATATGACCTATGACACTACCTCTAACCAATGCTATATGACCTATGACATTACATCTAACCAATGCTACATGACCTATGACATTACCTCAAACCAATGCTACATGACCTATGACATTACCTCTAACCAATGCTACATGACCTATGACATTACCTCAAACCAATGCTACATGACCTATGACATTACCTCTAACCAATGCTACATGACCTATGACACTAACCAATGCTACATGACCTATGACACTACCTCTAACCAATGCTATATGACCTATGACACTACCTCTAACCAATGCTATATGACCTATGACATTACCTCTAACCAATGCTATATGACCTATGACATTACCTCTAACCAATGCTATATGACCTATGACATTACCTCAAACCAATGCTACATGACCTATGACATTACCTCTAACCAATGCTATATGACCTATGACATTACCTCTAACCAATGCTATATGACCTATGACATTACCTCTAACCAATGCTATATGACCTATGACATTACCTCTAACCAATGCTACATGACCTATGACACTACCTCTAACCAATGCTAAATGACCTATGACATTACCTCTAACCAATGCTATATGACCTATGACACTACCTCTAACCAATGCTATATGACCTATGACATTACCTCTAACCAATGCTATATGACCTATGACACTACCTCTAACCAATGCTATATGACCTATGACATTACCTCTAACCAATGCTATATGACCTATGACATTACCTCTAACCAATGCTACATGACCTATGACACTAACCAATGCCCCTAACTAATTCTCCTGGATAATAAGGATATCACTTCTCCATTCATGTTCTTATATGCCAAAGCTCTGCCTTTTAATTTTTCCCAACTTTGACATGATCCTTAATAAAGAGACCTGAGTTGTTTTGTTATATAATAGATATTTAGAATGAGCAAGGTGCAGTTGCATATCAGTAACATATAGCATGACCTCTCTGAAGTGCCATTCTTTTTGTGTCCAAGTGTTTCACAGCATAATGTGGGCCTACTATTGCAAATTACTTAGAAAATCAGCATGCATTAAACCAAGTGCCTTTCACCCCGCAAACTGTTGATAACCCCTAACATATTTCATTCAATGAAGTGCAAATAAGTTTTTATTTTGGGGTGAATCACAACAGTGATATAAATTCTGTGTTTTTTTGTTGGTGTTTTTCCTCTCGTGAAAATGCTGTTTAATATGTCCTCCATTAGGAACAAGCTTTCAGTGGTGGTGACTGGTTGCATTTAGAGTTTAGTCATTGACCTGATTTCTAAGTGTTTTCACTTTTACTTGTGAGAGCCAATATATATTTTTTTTTTATCGCCAATAGCATGGAAAGTACCTGAGCAAAGCATTTCATTCCCAAGCATGTCCGAAAGCATGCAGTGCTTCTGTAAAGCTTTAAGGGGTTTCAAGCAAACTGTTGGATTGAAATAACACTCTCCCCATTAAAAAAAAATCTAAGCCTTTGTTTAACACTTTGACAAAGCTTTTTGTGTTGTATGTCCTAACACAAACTTTTTTTCAGAACTGAAACTCTTTCTCTTTAATGGGAAGGCCACTGTAGGACTGGCACCACTTTTAGCTAAAGGGATTCTGTCTGAGTATGTTGCATCAAAATAGAGAGTTGGACCAAAGCCCGGATCCGGTTGGTCTTCATTTTCTGTTGACAAACTGGGGCCTAGGATGTTCAACGGTCTAATTCTCAATTTTGTCATGATGTCTAATTACAATAATGGAGGAATATATAGTGTGATATCTTATGTCCCATCTTTATGACGACTAATCTCACATTAGAGGACTTTTTGTTGTCAACTGCCAGAAGGACTATAAAGCTATAAGGTTGACACACTGTGATGTATATATTTGAAGTTAAAGATCACTTTACATTTATTAGAAGGAACAGTATATGTAGTTAATATAACCTATCTAACTACATTAATTGTACAAGAATCAAGTCACTGTTACATTTAGCTGATGTTCAATACCAGAAAACTATATTAAAGAGTTGTCCATTATTGCACCATATTTCTTTGATACTGTATGTTTCACTTAGAAGCAAGGGGTTATTGTTGTGTATTTGGTTGTAGTTTGTCATAAAAGTACAAGTTTAGATCCTAGTGACTTAAACAAGGTATGGAATGTGAGAGTACAGCACCTCCATGTTACTGTACCACAAACCAGCCTAGGTAAGATATGTTGTATACTCACAAAAACACAGTAGAAGCAGAAATGCTGCCAGTTTGTTTTGTTTAAGATAATGGCCATCCCTGCCTGGTAAAATAGAAACTCAGCTAACCTTCAAACTTCACATTCAAATGGCTGGTTACATCTGTATTGTCCTCCCTCTAACTACTCATTCTACTATTCCCCTAAATCTGATATGCAACCCTTTACTCAACTAACTCCCTCCCTACCCCCTTCGCTCAACCACTTCGCTCCCTCCCTCCCTTTACTCAACTCACCTTCCTTCCTTCCTTCCTTCCTTCCTTCCTTCCTTCCTTCCTTCCTTCCTTCCTTCCTTCCTTCCTTCCTTCCTTCCTTCCTTCCTTCCTTCCTTCCTTCCTTCCTTCCTTCCCTTCCCTCCCTCCCTCCCTACCCCCTTTACTCAACTCAACTCCCCTTCCTTCCCTCCCTTCCCCCTTCCTTCCTCCCTACCCCCTTTACTCAACTCAACTCCCCTTCTGTCTCTTACTCCCTCCCTCCCTCCCCCCATTGCTTGCTCCCTCCCCTCATTCCTCCCTCCCTCCCACCCTCTCTGGTTGCTATGGTGTGGAAACGGCTGACTGTTTATTTCTGAAAGTCTCAAAAAACGCCAGCATGCCCTTTTTGGTGGTGGAGGAGCCAGCCTTGGGCGGGGACAGTCCTTGGTGACGGGGAGCTGGAAAACTGAAGCCGTCCATGGAGTTGGCCCGCTTCACCTTGGAACCCGCCCGCCACATTTTGGACCTGGGTGGTGGAGTCTGGGCTACCAAGCACTTCTGGTACTGGACCTGCAGGGGACACAATGGAGTCATGTTAAGCAGTGACCATAATGTCCCTCTTCATGTTAGAAAGATACCGTAAATGAGTCATGACTCCATGACATTCTCTACCATTCTCTGCCAATTCACTTTAAAATATTAATCATTCAGCCATGATAGCATGTATAAATTCAAGTATTTTTCATGCCAGCTTGTCTACAGAAGCCATTTTGTCCAGTGGTTCTCCATTACTGTGTTTCATCCTTCAGGGGGACCCCTAACTAAGTGACTCACCATGCACGCAGCCTGCACAGCCTCAGAGATGATCCCTGCGTCTGGCTCACACCAGAAAACATGACACTCAAACCGCTGTGTCCCGCCATCCACTATCACTGCAAAGGTGTGTGTGTCATGCCCCACACCCAGAAAAGTCAACAAACGCACTTGACATTCCCAAAATGGATCATCTCCATCCTGAAAGAGAAATCATAGAGAAGGTAAAGAAAGAAAGAGAGAGGGAGAGAGAAAGAGAAAGTGAGAGGGAAATAGAGAGAGAGACAAAAGTTTTTTTAAAGTGAGAGAGAGAAACAAATGGTAGCCAGAGAAATTTAGTAATTTCATTGGTCGGTCTGACCACCAGTGTTTACAGGTTTCCTGATTTCTCCTCCTCACCTCTCCTTTCCAGAGTGACAGGACACTGTCAGAGATGTGGATGACGATGGGCTCCCAATCGTCACTGTCTGAGGTGTTCATGATGCTCTCTATGGCCCGGTTCAGCACCTCCATACCTGCCAGAGGATCCCACATAGAGGACCTTAATACAGCTGCTTCAGCAACAACACAGCCACAGTGACCTCCAAAAGCGAGGTAAAACCATAGATGGGCTTCTAGTGGTATTCTCTGCTCTTTTCTGTTGTGAGAGAACATGCTCAGAGTTTCAAGGACTTTTGCGTTGTACCAAACTGATTTCCTTGCCTAACTTCCAGTGATTGTTAAAATATAGCAAAGGTGTGTGATCTCAAATGAGGACAAATGGCTTGTCATCACTATTAAGAACACCTCAGTGGACTATAATACCCCAGACATAAAGCATCTGGGACAAGCTCTATGTCGGTCAGTCAGCAGGTCCAGCTAACAGCAGGCAGGCAGGGCACCTTGATGGATGCTACCGTTTTGGAACCTGTAGTGAATACAGCGCCTCGCCTAGGGACTGCCAACTGACAGAGTGACCCTGAGCGCGAGCTTCACAATCACAACGTGACTCGGCGCATTTGCTGATAATAATGAGACGATGTCCTCTGTCTCTTAAATGATCCAAACCCAATTTCAAACATGCCTGTGAGTCTTGGCTGCTGTCTAATCCTCCATATCTGTTGATGAGACATCACAGATCTTGTGTTCCCCTGTTGAGTCTCAAGGTTGATATAGGAAGGAGAAGATTGTCTTTCTTCTTTGAGCTATTTTAATAAATAAACAGATGAAAAATGTGATGGTATTTTGCCAGTTTAATAATAGACTAGATTAGAATACAGTACCCATCGCCCTGGAGACGGGCAGGTTTCCGATGTACTGCACCTCAAACTTCTGCACCCTCTGCCTCATTGCATCCACGAAGTCCACTGCAGTAAAAACAGAAGAATCAAAACGTCACGTGATTTACCATATTATGGAGTTGATAACTTGTATAAACTGGACATTGCTCCATTGAGAAAACGCCTACAGACTGTAACTGAAGGTCTCTGTGACCTACTGTACCTTGGCGTGGCAGGTCCTCAGGGGAGATGGTCGCCATGGTGAGGGAGCGGGCCATAGATGGGCTTCTTGTGGTCTTCTCTGCCATGATCTGGACACATACACACAGACACAGCATTCACACTGGCTCACTCTAGAATGAACCTAAACTACTACGGTGGACTAAAGGGGCGTTAAACCACCTCCTATGCTTCACTTTGTGGTTACCTTTGAGCACATTTTGTGCAAAGCCGTGGCAATGGTTTTTGCTGGGGCTTTACAGCGAAACACGTGGCACTTCAGCATACAGGTGTCTTTGTCACTGGCCACGAAGGCAAAGTCTCTGGAAAGGAACAGAACACAACACCATAGATTAACACAGAGTAGAGGCACTATCTATAGGTCTGGATTGTGGAGGGGATAGCTGACTTCCTGCTTCACCTGGCGATCTGGTACTGTATGTATAACAATAGAATTCCATTAGTATGACTAGAGAATGGAAAGGAATTGAAAGCCATATTGAATACACATCTTTTGCACTAGTCCTACATCACTGCGTTAGCACACTGAACTAAAGCCAACGGTGCACCAGCCAGCATCATCAGTTTGTTTGATCAAGCGCACAATCATCAAACGACTACTAAGCAACTGAGCACTGAAGACAGACAACACAGACTATTTTTAACATTGATACTATCAGTTACTCTGGCTCATATTTTAGAAGAGATCGGGGGGGGGGGGGGGTGACCTCAGGCATCGTCCCTCAGGAGCTGACAGGACCAGGCAGTGTCAGATATCAGAGGTCTATATATACCAGGGATCCATATGGACAGACATTATTCTCAGCACGTTAAGCAACATGGACAGGGAATGTATTTCTCTGTCACCAAGTTCTCATATCAGAAAGGGACATGGTCCTGTAATCACATATCAGAAAGGGACATGGTCCTGTAATCACATATCAGAGCAAAAGCACCCAACTGACATTGTACTGTAAACTCTCTGACACATAGTTAGTAAATGAAGAACGGTTCTGTGTCCAATGTGCAGCTGCTAAATGGGAAATGGCTCGGTGAGTGTTGCCGAGGTGTAATTCTCTCTATTGTCCCTGTAACATCCTCAGTGGGTTTCCCCACTTAAAACGATCAGGAGCAACAGTGCTGTTATGTAGGCCACGGCTCTGGCACACCAGAATGTGCTGATGCCTGGGAAAGGAACTCAAATATTGAGGAAAACACTGGAGTCAGAGGGAATAACAGATGAGCTTCCCTTTGGCATCAGCGGTGTGACAACAAACGGTAAGATGTGTGTGTGTGTGTGTGTGTGTGTGTGTGTGTGTGTGTGTGTACAATATTCTGTATTCCATCCACAGTGGAACGGGAGTTGTTTTATCACAATAATCCATGTCTTTTGTTGGGGTGTAATACTATGAAGCCAGGTGTAAATGAAGATCATTTGTCACAGTGGCAGATGCGACCTTGCAGCTCGACCCTGGTTGGCACAGCAGAAAGGAAGGAGACTTGGCTAAGGCACGGGGGGGGCTGATCATTTGGACATGAACCAGCAAGCTCTCCTTGTCCATTTATCTTCACAAAGGCCCATCCAACTGTTGTAGAAAAGTCTGTTACATGAATTTACACATTGATGCATCCTCCATTCAGCTCTCAGAGGAATGCAATCATTATGGAGTTTAAGCAGAATTGACCCCAGGAAGATAGTCCATTATGATTCTCACATTATAGCTCAATCATCAGCAGTATTCAATTGGGAATAGTGCAAGACAACAGTCTGAAATAAGGCTGGGTGGGAATTTGTTCTGAGACAAGGACAGAACTGCTTGGTACATAAGACATAACGGTCGATAGAAATGGAGAAAGAAATAGACGTGTTTCTTTGAACGTGCATGAGAAACATGTCGGGCAGACGCATGTTACATTATCGATGTGGCAATAATACAGAGCAGGACTATAGAAAGTACGCCGGACCTACTGGAGCACTGAGCTCTTCTTCTTGAGACCCTGATGCAAGCTGGCAAAGTCAACACATGGGATGTCAACAGAAAATGAGTTGACCAAGAAAAGAGTGATTACCTGTCTCTGTTTTCACGAGTGGCATTTGAAAAAGAAAGAAAGTTCATTATTACAACTACCTTAACTAGGAGACAAAACGGTTGTATTGCTTCATAACTATGATCCTCATACAATATAGCCTACTGTCAGTAACAATTTTGCACGGCTGTACTGACTTATTTTCACTAGTTTCAGTCCTTCTGTGTCCAGGCTGTATCACATCTGGCCGTGATTGGGAGTCCCATAGGGCGGCGCACAGTTGGCCCAGCGTCGTCTGGGTTTGGCCGGGGTAGGCCGTCATTGTAAATATCAATTTGTTCTTAACTGACTTGCTTAGTTAAATAAAGGTTAAACAAAAATGACTAATTCTAATTCTCTGCCCTTGCATGTCTCTTCCTCAGGGCTAGTCTATTCTACTCAGCCGGCGTCTGAGACGTAGTACCACTGACACTGCCAATAGGTCAATGCATGAATTTTCTCCAGCAAGAACAGAGCCAAATATAACTGCCCTCAGATGCACTCAACTCCCAGTGTACTACAATAGACCTGACATGTCTGCTAGGCTGAATTACCAACCAAACCCAAGGCTGTGTAGCCCATATAAAAACACTTCTTTATAAATGATTTACTTTCTTCAATGGAATATTTCCATGTCATCAAGTATAAACAATAACAAAAACCTTAAACAGTCTTCCCTGACCATCAACCCAAGATCATTGTGCTTAGTTGGTTCACCATATTGTACCGTATTTCAACATGTAACTTCAGGTATCAACACTGACCATAACAAAAAGAGAAGGTGAGAGGACTGGGGAGTATTTCCCAATACGTTTCCCAGGTTGGCCCACCTGCCATTGTTGCAGCCCACGCCCCACACGCGGATGTCAGTGATAGGCTGGCAGTGGAGAAGGCTGCGGTCCACTGGGTCCATCAGGCTGAGGGTATCCTTCTTCAGAACCATCATCATGTCCTGGCCCTGGGAGAGGACAGGGAGAGAGGACAGGGAGAGATGAGAGACGACAGGGAGAACAGAGAGGACAGGGAAGACAGAGAGGACAGGGAGAACAGAGAGGACATAGAAGACAGAGAGGAAAGGGAGGACAGAGAGGAAAGTGAGGACAGAGAAGACAGAGAAGACAGAGAGGAAAGGGAGGACAGAGGACAGGGAGGACAGAGAGGAAAGGGAGGACAGAGAAGACAGAGTGGACAGAGAAGACAGAGTGGACAGGGAGGACAGAGAAGACAGAGAGGACAGAGAGGACAGAGAGGAAAGGGAGGACAGAGAGGAAAGGGAGGACAGAGAGGAAAGGGAGGACAGAGAGGAAAGAGAGGACAGAGAAGACAGGGAGGACAGAGAGGACAGGGAGGACAGAGAGGAAAGGGAGGACAGAGAGGACAGGGAGGACAGAGAGGAAAGGGAGGACAGAGAGGAAAGGGAGGACAGGGAGGACAGAGAGAGGAAAGGGAGGACAGAGAGGACAGGGAGGACAGAGAAGACAGAGAGGAAAGGGAGGACAGGGCGGACAGAGAGGAAAGGGAGGACAGAGAAGACAGTGAGGACAGAGAGGAAAGGGAGGACAGGGAGGACAGAGAGGACAGGGAGGACAGAGAGGACAGAGAGGACAGGGAGGACAGAGAGGAAAGGGAGGACAGAGAGGAAAGGGAGGACAGAGAGGAAAGGGAGGACAGGGAGGACAGAGAGGAAAGGGAGGACAGAGAGGACAGAGAGGAAAGGGAGGACAGGGAAGACAGAGAGGAAAGGGAGGACAGAGAGGAAAGGGAGGACAGGGAGGACAGAGAGGACAGGGAGGACAGAGAAGACAGAGAGGACAGGGAGGACAGAGAGGGAAGGGAGGACAGAGGGGAAAGGGAGGACAGGGAGGACAGAGAGGAAAGGGAGGACAGAGAGGAAAGGGAGGACAGAGAAGACAGGGAGGACCGGGAGGACAGAGAGGAAAGGGAGGACAGAGAGGACAGGGAGGACAGAGAAGACACTCTCAACCCCCCTCATGTCGCCTTTCTCACCTCTCCCCAGGCGCCCAGTGTGTCATCGCGGCCCTCTGCCTTGCTGCTGGACAGCTGCTGGATGCAGTTATTGACAGCCAGACTGCTCTTCCCCGGGATCAGCTCCTCCTCTGGAATCTCCACCCAGCCCAGGGAGCGCACTGCAAAACACTGACCAACACAACCACACCATGCCAGCACAACCACACCACACCATGCCAACACAATCACACCATGCCAGCACAACCACAGCACACCATGCCAACACAATCACACCATGCCAACACAATCACACCATGCCAACACAACCACACCATGCCAACACAATCACACCATGCCAGCACAACCACACCATGCCAACACAATCAAACCATGCCAGCAAAACCACACCATGCCAGCAAAACCACACCATACCATGCCAACACAACCACACCATGCCAGCAAAACCACACCACACCATGCCAACACAACCACAGCACACCATATGAACAGAACCACACCATACCATGCCAACAGACCCAGGAGGGAGAGGAGTGGGGGGTAGAGGTGGGGAGGAGGCAGAGAGAAGGGAATAAGCAGAGACTATTCAGACTAGATAATAATGTACAGCGTGTTCAGTATCTACAGTCCATCAACATGATGCCTCTATATAATGTATTCACTGTATCTACAGTCCATCAACATGATGCCTCTATATAATGTATTTAATGTATCTTACAGTCCATCAACATGATACCTCTATATAATGTATTTAATGTATCTACAGTCCATCAACATGATACCTCTATATAATGTATTTAATGTATCTACAGTCCATCAACATGATGCCTCTATATAATGTATTTAATGTATCTACAGTCCATCAACATGATACCTCTATATAATGTATTCACTGTATCTACAGTCCATCAACATGATACCTCTATATAATGTATTCACTGTATCTATCAACATGATCCATCATAATGTATTCACTGATCTACAGTCCATCAACATGATATCTATATAATGTATTCACTGTATCTACAGTCCATCAACATGATGCCTCTATATAATGTATTCACTGTATCTACAGTCCATCAACATGATGCCTCTATATAATGTATTTAATGTATCTACAGTCCATCAACATGATGCCTCTATATAATGTATTTAATGTATCTACAGTCCATCAACATGATGCCTCTATATAATGTATTTAATGTATCTACAGTCCATCAACATGATGCCTCTATATAATGTATTTAATGTATCTACAGTCCATCAACATGATGCCTCTATATAATGTATTCACTGTATCTACAGTATATCAACATGATGCCTCTATATAATGTATTCACTGTATCTACAGTCCATCAACATGATGCCTCTATATAATGTATTTAATGTATCTACAGTCCATCAACATGATACCTCTATATAATGTATTCACTGTATCTACAGTCCATCAACATGATGCCTCTATATAATGTATTCACTGTATCTACAGTCCATCAACATGATGCCTCTATATAATGTATTTAATGTATCTACAGTCCATCAACATGATACCTCTATATAATGTATCTACAGTCCATCAACATGATGCCTCTATATAATGTATTTAATGTATCTACAGTCCATCAACATGATGCCTCTATATAATGTATCTACAGTCCATCAACATGATGCCTCTATATAATGTATTCACTGTATCTACAGTCCATCAACATGATGCCTCTATATAATGTATTCACTGTATCTACAGTCCATCAACATGATGCCTCTATATAATGTATTCACTGTATCTACAGTATATCAACATGATACCTCTATATAATGTATTTAATGTATCTACAGTCCATCAACATGATACCTCTATATAATGTATTCACTGTATCTACAGTCTATCAACATGATGCCTCTATATAATGTATTTAATGTATCTACAGTCCATCAACATGATGCCTCTATATAATGTATTTAATGTATCTACAGTCCATCAACATGATACCTCTATATAATGTATTCACTGTATCTACAGTCCATCAACATGATGCCTCTATATAATGTATTCACTGTATCTACAGTATATCAACATGATACCTCTATATAATGTATTTAATGTATCTACAGTCCATCAACATGATACCTCTATATAATGTATTCACTGTATCTACAGTCTATCAACATGATGCCTCTATATAATGTATTCACTGTATCTACAGTCCATCAACATGATGCCTCTATATAATGTATTTAATGTATCTACAGTCCATCAACATGATGCCTCTATATAATGTATCTACAGTCCATCAACATGATGCCTCTATATAATGTATTCACTGTATCTACAGTCCATCAACATGATGCCTCTATATAATGTATTTAATGTATCTACAGTCCATCAACATGATACCTCTATATAATGTATTCACTGTATCTACAGTCCATCAACATGATGCCTCTATATAATGTATTTAATGTATCTACAGTCCATCAACATGATACCTCTATATAATGTATTCACTGTATCTACAGTCCATCAACATGATGCCTCTATATAATGTATTCACTGTATCTACAGTCCATCAACATGATGCCTCTATATAATGTATTTAATGTATCTACAGTCCATCAACATGATACCTCTATATAATGTATTCACTGTATCTACAGTCCATCAACATGATACCTCTATATAATGTATTCACTGTATCTACAGTCTATCAACATGATGCCTCTATATAATGTATTTAATGTATCTACAGTCCATCAACATGATGCCTCTATATAATGTATTTAATGTATCTACAGTCCATCAACATGATGCCTCTATATAATGTATCAACATGATGCATATAATGTATTGTATCTATATAATGTATTCACTGTATCTACAGTATATCAACATGATGCCTCTATATAATGTATTCACTGTATCTACAGTCCATCAACATGATGCCTCTATATAATGTATCTACAGTCCATCAACATGATGCCTCTATATAATGTATTCACTGTATCTACAGTCCATCAACATGATGCCTCTATATAATGTATTTAATGTATCTACAGTCCATCAACATGATACCTCTATATAATGTATTCACTGTATCTACAGTCCATCAACATGATGCCTCTATATAATGTATTCACTGTATCTACAGTCCATCAACATGATGCCTCTATATAATGTATTTAATGTATCTACAGTCCATCAACATGATACCTCTATATAATGTATTTAATGTATCTACAGTCCATCAACATCATGCCTCTATATAATGTATTTAATGTATCTACAGTCCATCAACATGATGCCTCTATATAATGTATCTACAGTCCATCAACATGATGCCTCTATATAATGTATTCACTGTATCTACAGTCCATCAACATGATGCCTCTATATAATGTATTTAATGTATCTACAGTCCATCAACATGATACCTCTATATAATGTATTTAATGTATCTACAGTCCATCAACATGATGCCTCTATATAATGTATTTAATGTATCTACAGTCCATCAACATGATACCTCTATATAATGTATTCACTGTATCTACAGTCCATCAACATGATACCTCTATATAATGTATTTAATGTATCTACAGTCCATCAACATGATGCCTCTATATAATGTATTTAATGTATCTACAGTCCATCAACATGATGCCTCTATATAATGTATTTGTATCTACAGTCCATCAACATGATGCCTCTATATAATGTATTCATGTATCTACAGTCCATCAACATGATGCCTCTATATAATGTATTTAATGTATCTACAGTCCATCAACATGATGCCTCTATATAATGTATTTAATGTATCTACAGTCCATCAACATGATGCCTCTATATAATGTATTCACTGTATCTACAGTCCATCAACATGATACCTCTATATAATGTATTCACTGTATCTACAGTCCATCAACATGATGCCTCTATATAATGTATTTAATGTATCTACAGTCCATCAACATGATGCCTCTATATAATGTATTTAATGTATCTACAGTCCATCAACATGATGCCTCTATATAATGTATTCACTGTATCTACAGTCCATCAACATGATGCCTCTATATAATGTATTCACTGTATCTACAGTCCATCAACATGATACCTCTATATAATGTATTCACTGTATCTACAGTCCATCAACATATAATGTATTTAATGTATCTATCCATCAACATGATATTATATAATGTATTCACTGTATCACAGTCCATCAACATGATGCCTCTATATAATGTATTTAATGTATCTACAGTCCATCAACATGATACCTCTATATAATGTATTCACTGTATCTACAGTCCATCAACATGATACCTCTATATAATGTATTCACTGTATCTACAGTCCATCATCAACATGATGCCATCTATATAATGTATTTAATGTATCTACAGTCCATCAACATGATACCTCTATATAATGTATTTAATGTATCTACAGTCCATCAACATGATGCCTCTATATAATGTATTCACTGTATCTACAGTCCATCAACATGATGCCTCTATATAATGTATTTAATGTATCTACAGTCCATCAACATGATGCCTCTATATAATGTATTTAATGTATCTACAGTCCATCAACATGATGCCTCTATATAATGTATTCACTGTATCTACAGTCCATCAACATGATGCCTCTATATAATGTATGTATTCAATGATGCCTCTATTTAATGTATCTACAGTCCATCAACATGATATATAATGTATTCACTGTATCTACAGTCCATCAACATGATGCCTCTATATAATGTATTTAATGTATCTACAGTCCATCAACATGATACCTCTATATAATGTATTTAATGTATCTACAGTCCATCAACATGATGCCTCTATATAATGTATTTAATGTATCTACAGTCCATCAACATGATACCTCTATATAATCTATTCACTGTATCTACAGTCCATCAACATGATGCCTCTATATAATGTATTCACTGTATCTACATGTATTCAACATGATGCTATATAATGTATCTACAGTCCATCAACATGATGCCTCTATATAATGTATTTAATGTATCTACAGTCCATCAACATGATACCTCTATATAATGTATTTAATGTATCTACAGTCCATCAACATGATGCCTCTATATAATGTATTTAATGTATCTACAGTCCATCAACATGATACCTCTATATAATGTATTCACTGTATCTACAGTCCATCAACATGATGCCTCTATATAATGTATTCACTGTATCTACAGTCTATCAACATGATACCTCTATATAATGTATTCACTGTATCTACAGTATATCAACATGATACCTCTATATAATGTATTCACTGTATCTACAGTCCATCAACATGATGCTTCTATATAATGTATCTACAGTCCATCAACATGATGCCTCTATATAATGTATTCACTGTATCTACAGTCCATCAACATGATGCCTCTATATAATGTATTTAATGTATCTACAGTCCATCAACATGATACCTCTATATAATGTATTTACTGTATCTACAGTCCATCAACATGATGCCTCTATATAATGTATTCACTGTATCTACAGTCCATCAACATCAACATGATGCCTCTATATAATGTATTTAATGTATCTACAGTCCATCAACATGATACCTCTATATAATGTATTTACTGTATCTACAGTCCATCAACATGATGCCTCTATATAATGTATTTAATGTATCTACCATCAACATGATGCCTATCAACATGATATCTATATAACATGATGCCTTATATAATGTATTTAATGTATCTACAGTCCATCAACATGATACCTCTATATAATGTATTTAATGTATCTACAGTCCATCAACATGATGCCTCTATATAATGTATTTAATGTATCTACAGTCCATCAACATGATACCTCTATATAATGTATTCACTGTATCTACAGTCCATCAACATGATGCCTCTATATAATGTATTCACTGTATCTACAGTATATCAACATGATGCCTCTATATAATGTATTCACTGTATCTACAGTATATCAACATGATACCTCTATATAATGTATTTAATGTATCTACAGTCCATCAACATGATGCCTCTATATAATGTATTTAATGTATCTACAGTCCATCAACATGATGCCTCTATATAATGTATTCACTGTATCTACAGTATATCAACATGATGCCTCTATATAATGTATTTAATGTATCTACAGTCCATCAACATGATGCCTCTATATAATGTATTCACTGTATCTACAGTCCATCAACATGATACCTCTATATAATGTATTTAATGTATCTACAGTCCATCAACATGATGCCTCTATATAATGTATTTAATGTATCTACAGTCCATCAACATGATACCTCTATATAATGTATTTAATGTATCTACAGTCCATCAACATGATGCCTCTATATAATGTATTTAATGTATCTACAGTCCATCAACATGATGCCTCTATATAATGTATTTAATGTATCTACAGTCCATCAACATGATGCCTCTATATAATGTATTCACTGTATCTACAGTCCATCAACATGATGCCTCTATATAATGTATTTAATGTATCTACAGTCCATCAACATGATGCCTCTATATAATGTATTTAATGTATCTACAGTCCATCAACATGATGCCTCTATATAATGTATTTAATGTATCTACAGTCCATCAACATGATACCTCTATATAATGTATTCACTGTATCTACAGTCCATCAACATGATACCTCTATATAATGTATTCACTGTATCTACAGTCCATCAACATGATGCCTCTATATAATGTATTTAATGTATCTACAGTCCATCAACATGATACCTCTATATAATGTATTCACTGTATCTACAGTCCATCAACATGATACCTCTATATAATGTATTTAATGTATCTACAGTCCATCAACATGATGCCTCTATATAATGTATTTAATGTATCTACAGTCCATCAACATGATGCCTCTATATAATGTATTCACTGTATCTACAGTATATCAACATGATGCCTCTATATAATGTATTTAATGTATCTACAGTCCATCAACATGATGCCTCTATATAATGTATTCACTGTATCTACAGTCCATCAACATGATACCTCTATATAATGTATTTAATGTATCTACAGTCCATCAACATCATGCCTCTATATAATGTATTTAATGTATCTACAGTCCATCAACATGATGCCTCTATATAATGTATCTACAGTCCATCAACATGATGCCTCTATATAATGTATTTAATGTATCTACAGTCCATCAACATGATGCCTCTATATAATGTATTTAATGTATCTACAGTCCATCAACATGATGCCTCTATATAATGTATTTAATGTATCTACAGTCCATCAACATGATGCCTCTATATAATGTATTTAATGTATCTACAGTCCATCAACATGATACCTCTATATAATGTATTCACTGTATCTACAGTCCATCAACATGATACCTCTATATAATGTATTCACTGTATCTACAGTCCATCAACATGATGCCTCTATATAATGTATTACAGTCCATCAACATGTATCTACAGTATATCAACATGATGCCTCTATATAATGTATTCACTGTATCTACAGTCCATCAACATGATGCCTCTATATAATGTATTTAATGTATCTACAGTCCATCAACATGATGCCTCTATATAATGTATTTAATGTATCTACAGTCCATCAACATGATGCCTCTATATAATGTATTCACTGTATCTACAGTATATCAACATGATGCCTCTATATAATGTATTCACTGTATCTACAGTCCATCAACATGATACCTCTATATAATGTATTTAATGTATCTACAGTCCATCAACATGATGCCTCTATATAATGTATTTAATGTATCTACAGTCCATCAACATGATACCTCTATATAATGTATTTAATGTATCTACAGTCCATCAACATGATACCTCTATATAATGTATTTAATGTATCTACAGTCCATCAACATGATGCCTCTATATAATGTATTTAATGTATCTACAGTCCATCAACATGATGCCTCTATATAATGTATTTAATGTATCTACAGTCCATCAACATGATACCTCTATATAATGTATTCACTGTATCTACAGTCCATCAACATGATACCTCTATATAATGTATTCACTGTATCTACAGTCCATCAACATGATGCCTCTATATAATGTATTCACTGTATCTACAGTATATCAACATGATGCCTCTATATAATGTATTCACTGTATCTACAGTCCATCAACATGATGCCTCTATATAATGTATTTAATGTATCTACAGTCCATCAACATGATGCCTCTATATAATGTATTACAGTCCATCAACATGATGCCTCTATATAATGTATTCACTGTATCTACAGTATATCAACATGATACCTCTATATAATGTATTTAATGTATCTACAGTCCATCAACATGATGCCTCTATATAATGTATTTAATGTATCTACAGTCCATCAACATGATGCCTCTATATAATGTATTTAATGTATCTACAGTCCATCAACATGATGCCTCTATATAATGTATTTACTGTATCTACAGTCCATCAACATGATGCCTCTATATAATGTATTTAATGTATCTACAGTCCATCAACATGATATCTATATAATGTATTCAGTCCCATCAACATGATACCTCTATATAATGTATTTACTGTATCTACAGTCCATCAACATGATGCCTCTATATAATGTATTCACTGTATCTACAGTCCATCAACATGATGCCTCTATATAATGTATCTACAGTAATCAACATGATGCCTCTATATAATGTATTTAATGTATCTACAGTCCATCAACATGATGCCTCTATATAATGTATTTAATGTATCTACAGTCCATCAACATGATACCTCTATATAATGTATTCACTGTATCTACAGTATATCAACATGATGCCTCTATATAATGTATTTAATGTATCTACAGTCCATCAACATGATGCCTCTATATAATGTATTCACTGTATCTACAGTCCATCAACATGATACCTCTATATAATGTATTTAATGTATCTACAGTCCATCAACATGATGCCTCTATATAATGTATTTAATGTATCTACAGTCCATCAACATGATCCATCAATGTATCATGTCCATCAACATGATACCTCTATATAATGTATTTAATGTATCTACAGTCCATCAACATGATGCCTCTATATAATGTATTTAATGTATCTACAGTCCATCAACATGATGCCTCTATATAATGTATTTAATGTATCTACAGTCCATCAACATGATGCCTCTATATAATGTATTTAATGTATCTACAGTCCATCAACATGATACCTCTATATAATGTATTCACTGTATCTACAGTCCATCAACATGATACCTCTATATAATGTATTCACTGTATCTACAGTCCATCAACATGATGCCTCTATATAATGTATTCACTGTATCTACAGTGATATCTATAATGTATTCACTGTATCTACAGTCCATCAACATGATGCCTCTATATAATGTATTTAATGTATCTACAGTCCATCAACATGATGCCTCTATATAATGTATCTACAGTCCATCAACATGATGCCTCTATATAATGTATTCACTGTATCTACAGTATATCAACATGATACCTCTATATAATGTATTCACTGTATCTACAGTATATCAACATGATGCCTCTATATAATGTATTTAATGTATCTACAGTCCATCAACATGATGCCTCTATATAATGTATCTACAGTCCATCAACATGATGCCTCTATATAATGTATTCACTGTATCTACAGTCCATCAACATGATGCCTCTATATAATGTATTTAATGTATCTACAGTCCATCAACATGATACCTCTATATAATGTATTCACTGTATCTACAGTCCATCAACATGATACCTCTATATAATGTATTCACTGTATCTACAGTATATCAACATGATGCCTCTATATAATGTATTCACTGTATCTACAGTATATCAACATGATGCCTCTATATAATGTATTTAATGTATCTACAGTCCATCAACATGATGCCTCTATATAATGTATTTAATGTATCTACAGTCCATCAGTCCATATAATGTATTTAACTATGTCCATCAACATGATGCCTCTATATAATGTATTTACTGTATCTACAGTCCATCAACATGATGCCTCTATATAATGTATTTAATGTATCTACAGTCCATCAACATGATGCCTCTATATAATGTATTTAATGTATCTACAGTCCATCAACATGATACCTCTATATAATGTATTTAATGTATCTACAGTCCATCAACATGATGCCTCTATATAATGTATTTAATGTATCTACAGTCCATCAACATGATGCCTCTATATAATGTATTTAATGTATCTACAGTCCATCAACAGTCCATCAACATGATACCTCTATATAATGTATTTAATGTATCTACAGTCCATCAACATGATGCCTCTATATAATGTATTTAATGTATCTACAGTCCATCAACATGATGCCTCTATATAATGTATTTAATGTATCTACAGTCCATCAACATGATACCTCTATATAATGTATTCACTGTATCTACAGTCCATCAACATGATACCTCTATATAATGTATTCACTGTATCTACAGTCCATCAACATGATGCCTCTATATAATGTATTCACTGTATCTACAGTATATCAACATGATGCCTCTATATAATGTATTCACTGTATCTACAGTCCATCAACATGATGCCTCTATATAATGTATTTAATGTATCTACAGTCCATCAACATGATGCCTCTATATAATGTATCTACAGTCCATCAACATGATGCCTCTATATAATGTATTCACTGTATCTACAGTCCATCAACATGATGCCTCTATATAATGTATTTAATGTATCTACAGTCCATCAACATGATACCTCTATATAATGTATTCACTGTATCTACAGTCCATCAACATGATGCCTCTATATAATGTATTCACTGTATCTACAGTCCATCAACATGATGCCTCTATATAATGTATTCACTGTATCTACAGTCCATCAACATGATGCCTCTATATAATGTATTTAATGTATCTACAGTCCATCAACATGATACCTCTATATAATGTATTTAATGTATCTACAGTCCATCAACATGATGCCTCTATATAATGTATTTAATGTATCTACAGTCCATCAACATGATGCCTCTATATAATGTATCTACAGTCCATCAACATGATGCCTCTATATAATGTATTTAATGTATCTACAGTCCATCAACATGATACCTCTATATAATGTATTCACTGTATCTACAGTCCATCAACATGATGCCTCTATATAATGTATTCACTGTATCTACAGTCCATCAACATGATGCCTCTATATAATGTATTTAATGTATCTACAGTCCATCAACATGATACCTCTATATAATGTATTCACTGTATCTACAGTATATCAACATGATGCCTCTATATAATGTATTTAATGTATCTACAGTATATCAACATGATGCCTCTATATAATGTATTTAATGTATCTACAGTCCATCAACATGATGCCTCTATATAATGTATTCACTGTATCTACAGTCCATCAACATGATGCCTCTATATAATGTATTCACTGTATCTACAGTCCATCAACATGATGCCTCTATATAATGTATTTAATGTATCTACAGTCCATCAACATGATGCCTCTATATCATGTATTTAATGTATCTACAGTCCATCAACATGATGCCTCTATATAATGTATTTAATGTATCTACAGTCCATCAACATGATACCTCTATATAATGTATTTAATGTATCTACAGTCCATCAACATGATGCCTCTATATAATGTATCTACAGTCCATCAACATGATGCCTCTATATAATGTATTCACTGTATCTACAGTCCATCAACATGATGCCTCTATATAATGTATTTAATGTATCTACAGTCCATCAACATGATGCCTCTATATAATGTATTCACTGTATCTACAGTATATCAACATGATGCCTCTATATAATGTATTTAATGTATTTACAGTCCATCAACATGATGCCTCTATATAATGTATTTCATGTATCTACAGTCCATCAACATGATGCCTCTATATAATGTATTCACTGTATCTACAGTCCATCAACATGATGCCTCTATATAATGTATTTAATGTATCTACAGTCCATCAACATGATACCTCTATATAATGTATTTAATGTATCTACAGTCCATCAACATGATGCCTCTATATAATGTATTCACTGTATCTACAGTCCATCAACATGATGCCTCTATATAATGTATTTAATGTATCTACAGTCCATCAACATGATGCCTCTATATAATGTATTTAATGTATCTACAGTCCATCAACATGATGCCTCTATATAATGTATTTAATGTATCTACAGTCCATCAACATGATACCTCTATATAATGTATTTAATGTATCTACAGTCCATCAACATGATGCCTCTATATAATGTATCTACAGTCCATCAACATGATGCCTCTATATAATGTATTCACTGTATCTACAGTCCATCAACATGATGCCTCTATATAATGTATTTAATGTATCTACAGTCCATCAACATGATGCCTCTATATAATGTATTCACTGTATCTACAGTATATCAACATGATGCCTCTATATAATGTATTTAATGTATCTACAGTCCATCAACATGATGCCTCTATATAATGTATTTAATGTATCTACAGTCCATCAACATGATGCCTCTATATAATGTATTTAATGTATCTACAGTCCATCAACATGATACCTCTATATAATGTATTCACTGTATCTACAGTCCATCAACATGATACCTCTATATAATGTATTCACTGTATCTACAGTCCATCAACATGATGCCTCTATATAATGTATTCACTGTATCTACAGTCTATCAACATGATGCCTCTATATAATGTATTCACTGTATCTACAGTCCATCAACATGATGCCTCTATATAATGTATTCACTGTATCTACAGTATATCAACATGATGCCTCTATATAATGTATTCACTGTATCTACAGTATATCAACATGATGCCTCTATATAATGTATTTAATGTATCTACAGTCCATCAACATGATGCCTCTATATAATGTATTCACTGTATCTACAGTATATCAACATGATGCCTCTATATAATGTATTCACTGTATCTACAGTCTATCAACACTGCTCCTTGCCTGACTCAAGAGATGACTCTCTCTAAGAGCTGCCTGAACAACAACAAAAATATATTGATCAAAGCTAACATTATAAATGTGGTCACTTTTAACCCTTAAATAATAAATGATAGAAAATAGTGTTATGAGTTCAAAATCAGATAAAATAGATTAGTATTCTCTGGAGGAGCACAGAAGTGTTTACCCTCCCTGAAATTGGTCTTGGGTATGGATGTTATTGGTCAGAACCTGCTGTTTTGGTGAGTGCAGAAGAAGAGGGATTTGGACCATAGAAATGTAATCTATAGAACAGGCTTGCCTCAAATTAATGGCCCGTTCTAAGGATTCTACTGTATTTCTATGGTTTGGACAACATCAAAGCCCACTCTACCTTGGAGTCAGGATCAATGTTGGTGCAGAAATAATCGTCCTGCCAGGAGACCCTGTGGGAGATTAGCAGAACAATCAAATGACATGAAGGATTACCACCACGACAGCACAAATTACGCTGTTGCCTTTTCTGCATCCCTCCCTGCTGCCCTGTAAGATGCTGTTTGGTATGGCGTATTACACGATGATATAATCTAGTTCTTTGTTCATCTGTTTGTTTGTGTTTGACTTTGAAAGTAAAGCCTTTCCTTACAGTTTGATGCTGCCTGCCTGTCTGCTCTTGATGGGGAAACAGCTGTTGAGTGGGTCATGGATGATAAAAAAAATAAACAGAGAGCTTTTCTGATCCCCTCACACCGGCTGACTCAGAGGTGGAGTTGTTAGACATTTACCTCCCTGATACAGCTGACTGGAGACAATCCCAAGAGGCTACTATTCCTGCAACCAGGGGCCCAAGACTCTCCCTCTCTTTCCATTAAACTCTTTGGTGAAGCAGAGCAGGATAAGATAAAGTGTCCATTATTAGACCTATGCATTTCTTGATGGTACGCTCAGTGAACTGAGTTTCACTATTCTCCACAATCTCTGTCCATACAGAACATTAAGCTCCCCTGTGTCAAATGCATCCTGATTCAACACATAATCACTGCAGCAGGGACTGTGTTTATTGGTTGGCTTATTAACACAAGGCGCCTCAAGGGGCTGCTAAAATAAAATAACTTCAGATAATTGAATTGTTAAGTGCTTTTACCCTTAATGGTAAAGGCAAGGTAGCTATACATAATATTAAAGAACCTATGAACAACCATCAAGGTGATCTAAGATGCATTTGACCTAACAGGTTTGACCTTGCTGTATAGACGGGTTGGTTGTTTAGCAACAAAAACGAGGCGGAAAATAAGACGGGGTTAGCTTAGAATGTTGACAACGTGAAAACTAGATTTAGTCTCCAATGTTTATTGAAAACATAAATACATTTGCACAATGAGCACTTGTTGTCTCTCAAATACATCGTTACAGCTAGCTAGCGAATTTGAGCCATTTTAGCATAGACATGACATCAGTCAAAACACCTCAAAACATGGTATCAATAAAATATGCAAGCTGAAACGAGCCACCTACGATTCCCCACAAGGCTGCTCCTTTCATGGTCGCTATCGATATGACCATTCAGAATCATAACAAAGCACGGCTTCCGGCCACATCGATGCGCATGCAGCATTTTTGATCTTGTCAGCCAAACGGTCTACGCTAAAGAAACCTAAGAACACAGACGTGCCACAGATGGTTAAGACTCATCCTCAGGAACTACATCAAACAGTATTTTCCCTAATCGCTTGTATGTATTCAGATCATGGTACAATGTCTGAACTGTAATAATGATATGATGTAGTGTGGTGCTGAACTAGGGCCTAAATCTCAGAGGACTTATCTATTCCTGACTTTATCAGCCTGGGGACAAATATGTCAGGCCTCAGATCAGAACACAGAGAATGGAATAGTGGGGGAAGTATTCCAGGAGGCATAGGGATATGTGATCTGCCACATTTCCAGGCCAGTGAAGCCATCATGAGCCATGGAGCCATCGAACGGATTAAGAGAGAGAGAGAGAGAGAGAGAGAGAGAGAGAGAGAGAGAATACATCCAAAACACTAACCCTCTCATTTGATTACATCATCAACACATTCACCTTGTAGAATAACCTTCATCACACAACTGAAATGTAGTCAACCCAGTCACCTTGTAGAATAACCTTCATCACACAACTGAAATGTAGTCAACCCAGTCACCTTGTAGAATAACCTTCATCACACAACTGAAATGTAGTCAACACATTCACCTTGTAGAATAACCATCACACAACTGAAATGTAGTCAACCCAGTCACCTTGTAGAATAACCTTCATCACACAACTGAAATGGAAGTCAACCCAGTCACCTTGTAGAATAACCTTCATCACACAACTGAAATGTAGTCAACACATTCACCTTGTAGAATAACCTTCATCACACAACTGAAATGGAGTCAACACATTCACCTTGTAGAATAACCTTCATCACACAACTGAAATGGAAGTCAACCCAGTCACCTTGTAGAATAACCTTCATCACACAACTGAAATGTAGTCAACCCAGTCACCTTGTAGAATAACCTTCATCACACAACTGAAATGGAGTCAACACAGTCACCTTGTAGAATAACCTTCATCACACAACTGAAATGTAGTCAACCCAGTCACCTTGTAGAATAACCTTCATCACACAACTGAAATGTAGTCAACACATTCACCTTGTAGAATAACCTTCATCACACAACTGAAATGGAGTCAACCCAGTCACCTTGTAGAATAACCTTCATCACACAACTGAAATGTAGTCAACCCAGTCACCTTGTAGAATAACCTTCATCACACAACTGAAATGTAGTCAACACATTCACCTTGTAGAATAACCTTCATCACACAACTGAAATGGAGTCAACCCAGTCACCATGTAGAATAACCTTCATCACACAACTGAAATGTAGTCAACCCAGCCACCTTGTAGAATAACCTTCATCACACAACTGAAATGGAGTCAACCCAGTCACCTTGTAGAATAACCTTCATCACACAACTGAAATGTAGTCAACCCAGTCACCTTGTAGAATAACCTTCATCACACAACTGAAATGTAGTCATTACTCCACCGTGGATAGCATAACCCAGTAACAAGGCTACAGGGCTTGCGCAGGTGAATGAGTGTTGGTTTGGGTCTGCAGAGGATTTTGAAAGACTACCTGTCATTTATGGAGGCCAATGGGCTCTCTGTCAGCCTTGCCCTTGACTCACGTCTGCCCCCAGCCTCCAGGCTCTGGAAAAGAGGACAAGAGACAATATTAGAGGTGATGACACCACATTCAGAATAAAGGACAGAAAGTCAAACAGTGAGACTGAACTTTATTTAGAAGTTGAAGCCCTAACCTTGATGTCCATGGCAGTGATGCCATTGATGGAGTTCTGGTCCTCCTCAGTGCTGTAGGACGGGTGCTGCCATTGGGTGGCGCCAGTGGCCACGTGCCAGTAATAGGTGCCAGTGCTGTCCCGGATGGTGCGCCACCCTGACGGTAGGTCAGAGTCTAAATCAAGGCTTGGGTCGTTCCAAATATTGTCTGAAGAATACAGAACAGGTAGGAAGCACAATGATGACAGGTGACAGTAAGTCATCTTAATGAAGAAGCACTCATGGCCAATATTGCAGTGCATTTTGGTGTCAAAATGTAACAGTAGTGTCAGGTCAATATTACATTTCATTATGTTCATAATGGCGGCTGGCTCTAGCATAAACATAGCTCTTTGAGGTCTCTCATACACAGCGAGCTGCATCCCATCGGCATCTAGCATTAGACTTACCCAATCTAAAGCCTATGTAAGCTCCACGGCTGGCCTTGCTCTCACGGCCCTGCTACACGTGACCGGCAGAGGAGAGCACAGCAGGGCGTGTGAGATCCTCTGGCCACATGATAAATCTACCAATTACCAGAGTAGAATTCAGAACAGTCCCTCTGCATCACTCAGGGCTGGCTGGCAAAACTAGTGTCTGAGGCTCGGCTCCTTTGTTTTCCCCTAACACTGAATATGCGATGGGACAGATTTGTGTTTGGAAGGGCAAATGAATATGTAAATCAGGAGATCAATTATTTAAAATGTGCAGAGAGGAGTAGAGACATAAAGACTCAATTTAAAGATGTGATGGGAGAGAAAAAGACCTTATGCTCAGCAGACGAAGAGTGATTTCTTCGGACACTTCAATATACAGTGCCTTGCGAAAGTATTCGGCCCCCTTGAACTTTGCGACCTTTTGCCACATTTCAGGCTTCAAACATAAAGATATAAAACTGTATTTTTTTGTGAAGAATCAACAACAAGTGGGACACAATCATGAAGTGGAACGACATTTATTGGATATTTCAAACTTTTTTAACAAATCAAAAACTGAAAAATTGGGCGTGCAAAATTATTCAGCCCCCTTAAGTTAATACTTTGTAGCGCCACCTTTTGCTGCTATTACAGCTGTAAGTCGCTTGGGGTATGTCTCTATCAGTTTTGCACATCGAGAGACTGAAATTTTTTCCCATTCCTCCTTGCAAAACAGCTCGAGCTCAGTGAGGTTGGATGGAGAGCATTTGTGAACAGCAGTTTTCAGTTCTTTCCACAGATTCTCGATTGGATTCAGGTCTGGACTTTGACTTGGCCATTCTAACACCTGGATATGTTTATTTTTGAACCATTCCATTGTAGATTTTGCTTTATGTTTTGGATCATTGTCTTGTTGGAAGACAAATCTCCGTCCCAGTCTCAGGTCTTTTGCCGACTCCATCAGGTTTTCTTCCAGAATGGTCCTGTATTTGGCTCCATCCATCTTCCCATCAATTTTAACCATCTTCCCTGTCCCTGCTGAAGAAAAGCAGGCCCAAACCATGATGCTGCCACCACCATGTTTGACAGTGGGGATGGTGTGTTCAGGGTGATGAGCTGTGTTGCTTTTACGCCAAACATAACGTTTTGCATTGTTGCCAAAAAGTTCAATATTGGTTTCATCTGACCAGAGCACCTTCTTCCACATGTTTGGTGTGTCTCCCAGGTGGCTTGTGGCAAACTTTAAACAACACTTTTTATGGATACCTTTAAGAAATGGCTTTCTTCTTGCCACTCTTCCATAAAGGCCAGATTTGTGCAATATACGACTGATTGTTGTCCTATGGACAGAGTCTCCCACCTCAGCTGTAGATCTCTGCAGTTCATCCAGAGTGATCATGGGCCTCTTGGCTGCATCTCTGATCAGTCTTCGCCTTGTATGAGCTGAAAGTTTAGAGGGACGGCCAGGTCTTGGTAGATTTGCAGTGGTCTGATACTCCTTCCATTTCAATATTATCGCTTGCACAGTGCTCCTTGGGATGTTTAAAGCTTGGGAAATCTTTTTGTATCCAAATCCGGCTTTAAACGTCTTCACAGCAGTATCTCAGACCTGCCTGGTGTGTTCCTTGTTCTTCATGATGCTCTCTGCGCTTTTAACAGACCTCTAAGACTATCACAGTGCAGGTGCATTTATACGGAGACTTGATTACACACAGGTGGATTGTATTTATCATCATTAGTCATTTAGGTCAACATTGGATCATTCAGAGATCCTCACTGAACTTCTGGAGAGAGTTTGCTTCACTGAAAGTAAAGGGGCTGAATAATTTTGTACGCCCAATTTTTCAGTTTTTGATTTGTTTGTAAAAGTTTGAAATATCCAATAAATGTCGTTCCACTTCATGATTGTGTCCCACTTGTTGTTGATTCTTCACAAAAAAATACAGTTTTATATCTTTATGTTTGAAGCCTGAAATGTGGCAAAAGGTCGCAATGTTCAAGGGGGCCGAATACTTTCGCAAGGCACTGTAGTTTGGAATAATTCTGCCATTAACTCAATGTGCTCGAAGGAGAGCTGGGTGAATGGAGTGGTGAACAACAACAAAAAAAGAGATAGAACGCAAGAAGTGGGTCAGAAGTGACACGAGGACAGCATCCTAAATGGAACACTATTCCCTATGTAGTGCACTACTTTTGACCAGGAACTACATAGGGAATAGGGTGTCATTTGGGACAGGTTTGCCTGGGCATGGGTGTTTCTCTCTCAGCAGCATGCCACAGTTTTCTCGCTGTTATCACGGAACGAGAGAGAAAGAGGGGCTAAACCAAATAGAGGCTAAACCAAATAGAGGCTAAACCAAATAGAAGCTAAACCAAATAGACGCTAAACCAAAGAGAGGCTAAACCAAATAGAGGCTAAACCAAATAGAGGCTAAACCAAATAGAGGATAAATCAAATAGGTGCCAAATCAAATAGAGGCTAAATCAAATAGGTGCTAAATCAAATAGAGGCTAAATCAAATAGAGGCTAAATCAAATAGGTGCTAAATCAAATAGAGGCTAAATCAAAAAGAGCCTAAATCAAATAGAGGCTAAATCGAATAGGTGCTAAATCAATCATGCAAAAACCATTTATGCCAGTTTTTCTTTAAGTCTGGTCTGTCATTTATTGCTAATTTTACATGATTTTATTCCTTGTACATCTCATCCCCATTCATCACGCTGTTTAACCCTGGTCACCCTTGTGTCTGACAATGAAAAACAACACCACACATCCCTGGGATGGACAGCATGAGAAGATTAGACCCAGGAACAGATCAGCTGAACCCTGTTACAGGGAGAGAAAATCAATGAGACAACAGTGTTAGAGAAAGATGGGAGGCAGAACTCTCCAGGCTTTATAGTTTTTTTTAGGCAGGCAGGTAGACAGGCGGGCCTCCTGGGCATGGGGCTAAGGACTGGACCAGCCTCTGGATGACACCACTATTCAGCACATTTCACCGGCTGATTGATGGGTCAGTCAGTGCAGCATCTTCGGGGGATGATGAAGCTGTGTGCATAATTGTAATTCATCTCAGTCCTGAGAACATGGCCACTAGAGGAGACAATTTGGTACAGAATTCTCCCACCTTAGCCTGCCTTCTCCCACAGAGTTCTCCCTTCTTAGTCTGCCTTCTCCCACAGAGTTCTCCTATTTTAGCCTGCCTTCTCCCACAGAGTTCTCCCTTCTTAGTCTGCCTTCTCCCACAGAGTTCTCCCATCTTAGACTGCCTTCTCCCACAGAGTTCTCCCATCTTAGCCTGCCTTCTCCCACAGAGTTCTCCCATCTTAGACTGCCTTCTCCCACAGAGTTCTCCCATCTTAGCCTGCCTTCTCCCACAGAGTTCTCCTAATGTAGCCTGCCTTCTCCCACAGAGTTCTCCCATCTTAGCCTGCCTTCTCCCACAGAGTTCTCCTAATGTAGCCTGCCTTCTCCCACAGAGTTCTCCCATCTTAGTCTGCCTTCCTTCACAGAATTCTCCCATTTTAGCCTGCCTTCTCCCACAGAATTCTCCCATCTTCGCCTGCCTTCTCCAACAGAGTTTTCTTAATGTAGTCTGCCTTCTCCCAGTGTTCTCCCATTTTAGCCATACTTCTCCCACATAGTTATCCTAATGTAGCATGCCTTTTCCCACAGAGTTCTCCCATCTTAGCCTGCCTTCTGTTATTACAAATGAGTCATACAGGGAGGGATTCTAAGCACTAGCATCAGTGAGACATAGTAGTGCATGACAGTTCCAAAATAATTTTCTGCTTTAAAATCTAATTGTACATTACAATCCAGTAGGTTTACTATATACCAAGTATACTTGTCACCAACCATTACTGTATATCACAATGGCGGAGGTTTTATATAGCCTTGCCTCCCAATTCTGCTTCTTGAGATCAGAACAATGGCTCTGTGTGATGTAGAGCCTAGTCCTAATCCTGAGTCTGTGTGATGTAGAGCCTAGTCCTAATCCTGAGTCTGTGTGATGTAGAGCCTAGTCCTAATCCTGAGTCTGTGTGATGTAGAGCCTAGTCCTAATCCTGAGTCTGTGTGATGTAGAGCCTAGTCCTAATCCTGAGTCTGTGTGATGTAGAGCCTAGTCCTAATCCTGAGTCTGTGTGATGTAGAGCCTAGTCCTAATCCTGAGTCTGTGTGATTTAGCCTAGTCCTAATCCTGAGTCTGTGTGATGTAGCCTAGTCCTAATCCCTGATGCACAGGTGGGAGGCAGGTTCTTACTGCTACGCTGAGTTCTTACTGCTACTCTGAGTTCTTACTGCTACGTTGAGTTCTTACTTGCTACGCTGAGTTCTTACTGCTACGCAGAGTTCTTACTGCTACGCTGAGTTCTTACTGCTACGCTGAGTTCTTACTGCTACGTTGGGTTCTTACTGCTACGTTGAGTTCTTACTGCTACGCTGAGTTCTTACTGCTACGTTGGGTTCTTACTGCTACGCTGAGTTCTTACTGCTACGCTGAGTTCTTACTGCTACGCTGAGTTCTTACTGCTACGTTGAGTTCTTACTGATACGCTGAGTTCTTACTGCTACGCTGAGTTCTTACTGCTACGTTGAGTTCTTACTGCTACACTGAGTTCTTACTGCTATGCTGGATTCTTACTGCTACGCTGAATTTGTATCTTATGCCAAGGTATTTGGTATTATATAACCTGACACCAGGGCTGATGATGGATAATCCTCATATTACAATACCTCAATCCAAAACAGTGAATCATCATCTTCCATGCAACTGACCTCATTCACCAAGATAGTGGCACCAATCCTCTCCTAGATAGCATCATCATACCTCTCTGACTGACTTTTGTACAGAGTGAGTGTCCAGCTTTTTTGGTCTCTATGGGAGACTATGAGAGACTGTTCCAATGGCTCCATCTCTATGGGAGACTATGAGAGACTGTTCCAATGGCTCCATCTCTATGGGAGACTATGAGAGACTGTTCCAATGGCTCCATCTCTATGGGAGACTATGAGAGACTGTTCCAATGGCTCCATCTCTATGGGAGACTATGAGAGACTGTTCCAATGGCTCCATCTCTATGGGAGACTATGAGAGACTGTTCCAATGGCTCCATCTCTATGGGAGACTATGAGAGACTGTTCCAATGGCTCCATCTCTATGGGAGACTATGAGAGACTGTTCCAATGGCTCCATCTCTATGGGAGACAATGAGAGACTGTTCCAATGGCTCCATCTCTATGGGAGACTATGAGAGACTGTTCCAATGGCTCCATCTCTATGGGAGACTATGAGAGACTGTTCCAATGGATCCATCTCTATGGGAGACTATGAGAGACTCTATTCCAATGGCTCCATCTCTATGGGAGACTACGAGAGACTCTATTCGTCATTTCCGGTCACAACTTGCAGGCTTGTTTTCGAGTTGCTGTGCGTTTTGTTGCCAACCTATTTTGCTACCTGACAACTTTACGGTTTTCACTTTTTAATTACCGTTCATATATTTATTTATTTTTTCCTCAACTTTTTCACTCCGGACGCTTTATCTGGACACGATTCGTCAGGACCTCCAACAGCCGAAGCTAAGTAGTAACATTAACATGATGCCTTCTAATTGCAGCCGCTGTACTCGCCTTACGGCGAGGATAGCTGTACTGCAAGCCCAGCTTCAGACGCAATCGTTAGGCAAGGGTAATTTCAGTGTAGGAAAGGATGAAACAGCGTCTGTGCCACCAGTAAGTACAGGTAGTAGTATAAATCCCCTGGCACAATCCCCGCAGCCGGACAATTTTCTCACGGTTTCTGGAAGGAAATGCTGTAGGAATGCTCAACCGGTGTCGCTCATTCAGCCGACAGAAACTTTCAACCGGTTTTCCCCATTAAGCAGCGGGTCGGTGTCAGAGGCTGAGTCTTCTCTGGTCTCTACTCCTCCCGTTACGGGGTCTGAGACGCCGAAGCTTCCCACCATTAGCTCTGACAAATTGAAAACTCTAGTCATTGGCGACTCCATTACCCGCAGTATTAGACTTAAAGCGAATCATCCAGCGATCATACACTGTTTACCCGGGGGCAGGGCTACCGACGTTAAGGCTAATCTGAAGATGGTGCTGGCTAAAGCTAAAACTGGCGAGTGTAGAGAGTATAGAGATATTGTTATCCACGTCGGCACCAACGATGTTAGGATGAAACAGTCAGAGATCACCAAGCGCAACATAGCTTCTGCGTGCATATCAGCTAGAAAGATGTGTCGGCATCGAGTAATTGTCTCTGGCCCCCTCCCAGTTAGGGGAGTGATGAGCTCTACAGCAGAGTCTCACAACTCAATCGCTGGTTGAAAACTGTTTTCTGCCCCTCCCAAAAGATAGAATTTGTAGATAATTGGCCCTCTTTCTGGGACTCACCCACAAACAGGACCAAGCCTGACCTGCTGAGGAGTGACGGACTCCATCCTAGCTGGAGGGGTGCTCTCATCTTATCTACCAACATAGACAGGGCTCTAACTCCTCTAGCTCCACAATGAAATAGGGTGCAGGCCAGGCAGCAGGCTATTAGCCAGCCTGCCAGCATAGTGGAGTCTGCCACTAGCACAGTCAGTGTAGTCAGCTCAGCTATCACCATTGAGACTGTGTCTGTGCCTCGACCTAGGTTGGGCAAAACTAAACATGGCGGTGTTCGCCTTAGCAATCTCACTAGGATAAAGACCACCTCCATTCCTGTCATTACTGAAAGAGATCATGATACCTCACATCTCAAAATAGGGCTACTTAATGTTAGATCCCTTACTTCAAAGGCAATTATAGTCAATGAACTAATCACTGATCATAATCTTGATGTGATTGGCCTGACTGAAACATGGCTTAAGCCTGATGAATTTACTGTGTTAAATGAGGCCTCACCTCCTGACTACACTAGTGACCATATCCCCCGTGCATCCCGCAAAGGCGGAGGTGTTGCTAACATTTACGATAGCAAATTTCAATTTACAAAAAAAAAAAATGACGTTTTCGTCTTTTGAGCTTCTAGTCATGAAATCTATGCAGCCTACTCAATCACTTTTTATAGCTACTGTTTACAGGCCTCCTGGGCCATATACAGCGTTTCTCACTGAGTTCCCTGAATTCCTATCGGACCTTGTAGTCATTGCAGATAATATTCTAATCTTTGGTGACTTTAATATTCACATGGAAAAGTCCACAGACCCACTCCAAAAGGCTTTCGGAGCCATCATCGACTCAGTGGGTTTTGTCCAACATGTCTCTGGACCCACTCACTGTCACAGTCATACGCTGGACCTAGTTTTGTCCCATGGAATAAATGTTGTGGATCTTAATGTTTTTCCTCATAATCCTGGACTATCGGACCACCATTTTATTACGTTTGCAATTGCAACAAATAATCTGCTCAGACCCCAACGAAGGAACATCAAAAGTCGTGCTATAAATTCAAAGACAACACAAAGATTCCTTGATGCCCTTCCAGACTCCCTCTGCCTACCCAAGGACGCCAGAGGACAAAAATCCGTTAACCACCTAACTGAGGATCTCAATTTAACCTTGTGCAATACCCTAGATGCAGTTGCACCTCTAAAAACAAAAAAAAATTATCATAAGAAACTAGCTCCCTGGTACACAGAAAATACCCGAGCTCTGAAGCAAGCTTCCAGAAAATTGGAACGGAAATGGCACCACACCAAACTGGAAGTCTTCCGACTAGCTTGGAAGGACGGTACCGTGCAGTACCGAAGAGCCCTTACTGCTGCTCGATCATCCTATTTTTCTAACTTAATTGAGGAAAATAAGAACAACCCGAAATTCCTTTTTGATACTGTCGCAAAGCTAACTAAAAAGCAGCATTCCCCAAGAGAGGATGACTTTCACTTTAGCAGTGATAAATTCATGAACTTCTTTGAGGAAAAGATTATGATTATTAGAAAGCAAATTACGGACTCCTCTTTAAACCTGCGTATTCCTCCAAACCTCAGTTGTCCTGAGTCTGCACAACTCTGCCAGGACCTAGGATCAAGAGAGACGCTCAAGTCTTTTAGTACTATATCTCTTGACACAATGATGAAAATAATCATGGCCTCTAAACCTTCAAGCTGCATACTGGACCCTATTCCAACTAAACTACTGAAAGAGCTGCTTCCTGTGCTTGGCCCTCCTATGTTGAACATAATAAACGGCTCTCTATCCACTGGATGTGTACCAAACTCACTAAAAGTGGCAGTAATAAAGCCTCTCTTGAAAAAGCCAAACCTTGACCCAGAAAATATAAAAAACTATCGGCCTATATCGAATCTTCCATTCCTCTCAAAAATGTTAGAGAAGGCTGTTGCAACTCACTGCCTTCCTGAAGACAAACAATGTATACGAAATGCTTCAGGCTGGTTTTAGACCCCATCATAGCACTGAGACGGCACTTGTGAAGGTGGTAAATGAAATTTTAATGGCATCGGACCGAGGCTCTGCATCTGTCCTCGTGCTCCTAGACCTTAGTGCTGCTTTTGATACCATCGATCACCACATTCTTTTGGAGAGATTGGAAACCCAAATTGGTCTACACGGACATGTTCTGGCCTGGTTTTATCTGTCGGAAAGATATCAGTTTGTCTCTGTGAATGGTTTGTCCTCTGACAAATCAACTGTAAATTTCGGTGTTCCTCAAGGTTCTGTTTTAGGACCACTATTGTTTTCACTATATATTTTACCTCTTGGGGATGTTATTCGAAAACATAATGTAAACTTTCACTGCTATGCGGATGACACACAGCTGTACATTTCAATGAAACATGGTGAAGCCCCAAAATTGCCCTCGCTAGAAGCATGTGTTTCAGACATAAGGAAGTGGATGGCTGCAAACTTTCTACTATTAAACTCGGACAAAACAGAGATGCTTGTTCTAGGTCCCAAGAAACAAAGAGATCTTCTGTTGAATCTGACAATTAATCTTGATGGTTGTACAGTCGTCTCAAATAAAACTGTGAAGGACCTCGGCGTTACTCTGGACCCTGATCTCTCTTTTGAAGAACATATCAAGACCATTTCGAGGACAGCTTTTTTCCATCTACGTAACATTGCAAAAATCAGAAACTTTCTGTCCAAAAATTATGCAGAAAAATTAATCCATGCTTTTGTCACTTCTAGGTTAGACTACTGCAATGCTCTATTTTCCGGCTACCCGGATAAAGCACTAAATAAACTTCAGTTAGTGCTAAATACGGCTGCTAGAATCCTGACTAGAACCAAAAAATTTGATCATATTACTCCAGTGCTAGCCTCTCTACGCTGGCTTCCTGTCAAAGCAAGGGCTGATTTCAAGGTTTTACTGCTAACCTACAAAGCATTACATGGGCTTGCTCCTACCTATCTCTCTGATTTGGTCCTGCCGTACATACCTACACGTACGCTACGGTCACAAGACGCAGGCCTCCTAATTGTCCCTAGAATTTCTAAGCAAACAGCTGGAGGCAGGGCTTTCTCCTATAGAGCTCCATTTTTATGGAACGGTCTGCCTACCCATGTCAGAGACGCAAACTCGGTCTCAACCTTTAAGTCTTTACTGAAGACTCATCTCTTCAGTGGGTCATATGATTGAGTGTAGTCTGGCCCAGGAGTGGGAAGGTGAACGGAAAGGCTCTGGAGCAACGAACCGCCCTTGCTGTCTCTGCCTGGCCGGTTCCCCTCTTTGGGATTAATCCACTGGGATTCTCTGCCTCTACCCTGTTACGGGGGCTGAGTCACTGGCTTACTGGGGCTCTCTCATGCCGTCCCTGGGGGGGGGTGCATCACCTGGGTGGGTTGATTCACTGTTGTGGTCAGCCTGTCTGGGTTGGCGCCCCCCCCCCTTGGGTTGTGCCGTGGCGGAGATCTTTGTGGGCTATGCTCGGCCTTGTCTCAGGATGGTAAGTTGGTGGTTGAAGATATCCCTCTAGTGGTGTGGGGGCTGTGCTTTGGCAAAGTGGGTGGGGTTATATCCTTCCTGTTTGGCCCTGTCCGGGGGTGTCCTCGGATGGGGCCACAGTGTCTCCTGACCCCTCCTGTCTCAGCCTCCAGTATTTATGCTGCAGTAGTTTATGTGTCGGGGGGCTAGGGTCAGTTTGTTATATCTGGAGTACTTCTCCTGTCCTATTCGGTGTCCTGTGTGAATCTAAGTGTGCGTTCTCTAATTCTCTCCTTCTCTCTTTCTTTCTCTCTCTCGGAGGACCTGAGCCCTAGGACCATGCCCCAGGACTACCTGACATGATGACTCCTTGCTGTCCCCAGTCCACCTGGCCATGCTGCTGCTCCAGTTTCAACTGGCCTGGGCCCTAGGACCATGTCCCAGGACTACCTGACATGATGACTCCTTGCTGTCCCCAGTCCACCTGGCCATGCTGCTGCTCCAGTTTCAACTGTTCTGCCTTACTATTATTCAACCATGCTGGTCATTTATGAACATTTAAACATCTTGGCCACGTTCTGTTATAATCTCCACCCGGCACAGCCAGAAGAGGACTGGCCACCCCACATATGCTCTCTCTAATTCTCTCTTTCTTTCTCTCTCTCGGAGGACCTGAGCCCTAGGACCGTGCCCCAGGACTACCTGACATGATGACTCCTTGCTGATCCCAGTCCACCTGACTGTGCTGCTGCTCCAGTTTCAACTGTTCTGCCTTATTATTATTCGACCATGCTGGTCATTTATGAACATTTGAACATCTTGGTCATGTTCTGTTATAATCTCTACCCGGCACAGCCAGAAGAGGACTGGCCACACCACATAGCCTGGTTCCTCTCTAGGTTTCTTCCTAGATTTTGGCCTTTCTAGGGAGTTTTTCCTAGCCACCGTGCTTTTACACCTGCATTGTTTGCTGTTTGGGGTTTTAGGCTGGGTTTCTGTACAGCACTTTGAGATATCAGCTGATGTACGAAGGGCTATATAAATACATTTGATTTGATTTGATTTATTCCAATGGCTCCATCTCTATGGGAGACTACGAGAGACTCTATTCTAATGGCTCCATCTCTATGGGAGACTCTGTTCTGAGAAACAGCTTCTATCTCCAGGCCATCAGACTGTTAAACAGTCACCACTAGCCGGCCTCCACCCAGTACCCTGCTCTCAACCAGTCTCCACTGTAAAATTATTCCCAATAACAGATTCAATGTGCTGTGCATTTAATTCCCATGGTAAGTGAATAGTATTGATTAAACCTTTTTTTCGATGTTGAAACAGTACACAAAATAGCCATTGTTTACTGTTTGCATGTATCTGTAATGGCTTTCCTTACTCAGAGGGCTTTCTATTGAATAGTGGAGTCCATGAAGTCCATGAAGTATTGGTGTATCCTCTCAACACTAATGATACAGGAGAGTAATACCTGGCCATTTCAAATGGTGATCTCTAAAGTAATGCGAGAGAGAGAGAGAGAGAGAGAGAGAGAGAGAGAGAGAGAGAGACAGAGAGACGATGTTAGTGAATTATTGATGAATCCCAGAGAGTGAGTCTGCAATGCGTGATCAGTTCCTATAGCAACTACTTCTCTAAATCAGCTAATCGAATAAGCTAAACGGGGTAGAGAGATTTCACGTGATATTGTTGTGTGAGCTGTACATGTACATTAGATTGACGCATGAGGATGAATGTGACTGATATTCCCGGTACCGGCAGAAACTAGCTAGTCCTCTATGCGCCGTCAACCATAGCTTTGTCAACATTGCCTTTCCTACTGTGCAGTAATGGATGCCAGCCTGGACTTGAGAAGTGTTCCCAAGTATCTTGCTTCATCAATTTTGGCAGGCTTTATTTACTCGTGGACCTCAATCAAATACCTCAAGTCTCCTTTGAGACTAGTGGATGCAGTGACTTTATGGAGGAGGGGTACAGTACGGTCCTCACCCCCTTGTCATTGATGACACCAGTGACCAAAATAAATCATGGCCTATCTAATCTAGATGCAGATACACACTGGAGTCTCTCAACACACGTTTGGACTGAGCCTGTTACCAAATATCTCCCAAATGGCCAATGAAGACTGAGCTCCCCACAAGGCTGTAAACAGCTGTAATTAAGCAGTGATTGCAGTCGGGTAGCTCTCATCTTTCTCTCTGCCCAGAACTACCCCTTACACAACCGAATGGGGAATTACAGACTGGGACAGCTTAACAAATGGAATATTGAGAGGTAATGCGATTTATAAACGAGAGCAGTGGAGGCTGTTGAGGGGAGGACGGCTCATAATAATGGATGAAATGGAGTCAATGGAGTGGTATCAAACACATGAAAACCACATCTCTGATGTGGTTGATACCATTCCATTGACTCCATTCCAGAAATGATTATACCTCCCTTCTCACCTCATTTGCTCACATTGTATATAGACTTGTTTATACTGTATTATTGACTGTATGTTTGTTTTACTCCATGTGTAACTCTGTGTCGTTGTATCTGTCGAACTGCTTTGCTTTATCTTGGCCAGGTCGCAATTGTAAATGAGAACTTGTTCTCAACTTGCCTACCTGGTTAAATAAAGGTGAAATAAAAATATATTTTTTTAAAAATGAGCCGTCCTCCCCTCAGCTGTCTGAA